>NW_010314171.1:0-3166 GCF_000700745.2 Antrostomus carolinensis
CATTCTATGATTCTATGATTATATGATCCCTTTCCTAAGGGGAAAAATCTAGGCTATGCTACCTGGCACCCGATGAGTAAGCACTCCTCAGCTCTAGCTCTGAGGTACATTATTTCTGCATTCTGTCCTTACCTACTGGGGGTAATCCAATCAGTAGAAAGATGCTGACATAGTGGAGCTGTTGGTTGATTATTGCTATTTGCTGCTGATACTATGGTAGCACTGAGATGCTAACTGGTCTGGGTTATTTTGCTAGATATTTACCCCCCCTACAGAAAATGAAAAGCTGAAAAAGAGAATTTGCAATCTAAAAAAGACAGACACTGTCTTGTTTTCCTGAGAATACTGGTCTCCTTGACACCCTGAAAGCAGTGTGAGCCTGCTCCCCTCCCTCTGTATTTTCCAAGGTTTACCTTTATCTTCTGCATTAGATTCACCTTAAAACTGAATCTGAAAAATTGCACATGTGCTTTTATGCTTCAGTCACTAAGTCTGTTTTATAAGATGGATCTTCAGCTAAAGAAATAACAGGGCTAATTTCGGTTGGCATAGTGACACAGCAGCAATATACTATACAAAACTTTCATGTGTCTTATATTAGGTGTCTACAGAACCTCTTATCTTCATATTTGATGGGCGTTAGAGTTTGAGACTCTTTCTCTCCGATGAGCTGAAGTTACCAAAATATCAGCAAGACCTAGTGCAATAGATCATTTTTTGTTTCTGGTGCTGCAACATGTGACACAAACTTTGGACAACTAAATGGAAATTTCATATAATAGGAGAAGGCAACTAGCTACCATCTTGTGGAGATACTTTGACCAGTTTGAAAAAAACAAACAAACAAAAAAAAACCAAACACCAAAACCTAAAACCTATATTCTGAGTAGTACTGCAGGTTTAAAAGTAAAAGATTCAAAAGAGTATGGTAATCTTCCCCTTCTTCTAGGGCTTTGATACTCATCTGATATACTTGTTCATTCACACAGACAATGTGAGGCAAAAAGAATACCAAAATGTTAGAAGTCTTCTCAAAAACTGCAGTTCTCAAAAAGCTCAGAAGAAACTTCAATCCTATTGACAAGTTTTTTAGTGATGAAGTGTTCTACTTACCCCTACTTAAACTCCACTAAAAACAAAAAAGCATCAAGAAATGTTATCCAGAGAATTGAAGCCTAGTATAAATAATTTAAAACAATTAAATAAATCAGGTCAAGCCAGAATATAACAGAAGGATCAACATAGAAATCATTTTAATAGGTCCTACTCTTGCTAGTGAACATCTGTAGAATTTTTGCTGTTGTCCTGGTTTGGTTGGGATAGAGTCAATTTTCTTCCTAGCAACTAGAAGAATGCCGTGTTTTGGATTTAGTATGTGATTTGGTATGAGAAGCATGTTGATAAAATACTGATATTTTTAGTTGTTGCTAAGAAATCTTAAGTTGTTGCACTGGAACAGGCTGCCCAGAGAGGTTGTGGAGTCTCTATCTCTGGAGATGTTCAAAACCCACCTGGATGCTTTTCTGTGCAACCTGGTGTAGGAAACCTGCTTTGGCAGGGGGGGTAGGGAACCTGCTCTGGCAGGGGGGTTGGACTAGGTGATCTCCAGAGGTCCCTTCCAACCCTTACCACTCTGTGATTCTGTGAAATCAAGGACTTTCCAGCTTCCCAATGTTTCACTACTCTGCAGGTGCAGAAGAAGGTGGGGGGAGCATAGCAATAGCAACAGATCCAAATTGGCATTTGGATGACAGGAGGATAAGACAAACAGAGTGCCATCAGTCACCCAATATGTGACTTTATTATCAGCATCTACAGGCTACATTAAATTAACCCTACTTCTGATACAAATAAAAACCACTACAGTTAAGGTAGACCTCACATATTGCTGTTTCTCAGGTCCAGATGTTCACTAAGGATGTTAGGTCAGGACCTTCTTGTGTCTTTATCTCTGGTCCATCAGACATACCCCATCAGTCTCTCTTTACAAACTCACAGGTGCTCTGCAGAACTAATTTATTGTCCATTGTCAGGGTCTTCATCATGTCCACATCAGATAGTTAGATTTCACTATGCATTCCCTCCAGCGTCCTCTTGTCTTCTGAATTGCCTCAGTCAAGTTTATCCTACCACTGAAATGGGAGAAAGAAAAGCAACATGCTCTTTATTGTAGTGTCAGCTGTTTTTCTGTTCCTCCCCTGTCTGTTTTTAGGAAGCTCCAACACTATCTGCACAACAATGCCTCCCACTGATTCTGCAAGGGGAAATTGTCATTTATGATGTGCTGCAAAAGCTTTTAGGAATTGTCATCTACCTACTAAGAAGCACATGTCAGGGGCCGTGAAGAAAAGCAAAGCAGTAGAAATGTTAATTCTTCAAGGATGGAAAAAGAAAACATGGCATAAATGAACTTCTACTTCCTTCATTGTTAAAATGGGATTGCACTTAGAAAAGTATCTTGCAACAAACTGTTAAAAGAGAATCTGACCTGAAGTTAGCTGAAGTTAACAGGAATGGGGAGAAGAATTGCTCTCAGATGCCCCCATACTGGGGATGCTGTGCACTGTTTAAGGAATGCAATGCAAGTCTCAGATAAGGGTTATGAGCACTCTTAACATGCAACGATAAAGTTACCAGATGCTATACTTGCAAATATATGTAGCTGAAAATGCATATTATGTTATCTTTAGCAACTGCATGAATGCTTTCAACACTGTTCATACTACAGTTACTTCCTTTAGCAACTGCATGAATGATTAAGTGTTAGTAAAAGACATTTGCCTAATAAAATGAGACATGTTTCTATACAATTTACTACAAGCATAAATATGTGCTACCAACTCTCACCTTCCTCATCCTTAAAAACATCACTACTAAACACATAAATAAGTGAAGCAATTTATAACGTTAGATGAGGAATTTATGGACTTAACCATATCATCTCTTTTTTTACAAAACTGCAGAGAAAAAAAGACTCCTATAAATAAAAATATGTGGTTAAGCACTAAATATTATAACACTAATATGTATAAGGAATCAGCCAACTTAAATAATTTACTAAACTAATGAAAATCATTCAAATATTTCCAACTACTTTCCCACCAACTTTACTGCAATAAATGGGTTCAGCAACAGTGCTTTCAACACTGTTCATACTACAGTTACT
>NW_010314172.1:0-6469 GCF_000700745.2 Antrostomus carolinensis
GGGGGGGGGGCAGTAAGGAAGACTTTTCAGAGACCATAAGCAAAGCTTTTCTACCCAAATCTTCCATCTGTTTAAATCACTCCAGCCTTCCTGTCTCTCCCAAACCAGGAATGCTTTCAATGTGGACAGCTGATACTCCTGAAGAGGCTCTGAAACGAAGGTGAGGCATTCTCCTGTCCCCAGCCCTCTCACAGTAGTGTTGTTTCTCTCTCACTTGAACTATGTCATGGCATCAGTCCCGTAGCCTGAGTCTTTGGAGACCTTGTCCCTTCTAACTCGAGTGCTTGCTCTCTCTGAATGTCTTTTCCTTACCTATGCTTGGGATAGAGAGAGAAAGAGCCCCAAGAAGCAACACTTGTGTTTATGTGGTAGGGGGTGCACCCATCTGGGAGCCGGACAGGGGAAGTTTGTACACATTCCCTTCTTTGGTTTCCACTTGTGCAGAGTGTTTCCCCTTTGAAGTCCACATCTGTAAGTGGTAGGGCTGAGCTGGGATGCTGATGGGTGCCCCATCCTCTGATCATGCCTCCAGTGCCTCCTGAAGGAGCCTCATCCTGTAGAAGAGACCTTTTACATTTCTGAACCCAGTTTCTGTGGCTAGGAGATGGGATTAGCAGCGTGATTTTGCTAGGACAAAGTCTGGGAGGTTACCTGTCTTTCTTCTACAGCCTCTGGTATCCTAATGTGTTAAAGTCTCACCAGTCCTGGAGGAAATTGGGATCTGAGCATGCGTATTCCCCAGGGTTTCTCTGCAGTGCCCATAAGGGGGCTGGGACCTTTTTTCACTTGATCATTGCCCATTTTTGTGGTATCCCTGGGAATAATAAGTGGCCTATGTCCACTCTCTTGTCCAGCACAGGAGCAAAGGCATGTGTGGGAATGGGTGCAACAGCCATATCCCTTGCTTCTTCCCCCAAACACTAGCAACTGCTGCTCTTACAGAGGTCCTCTGCATATTCACATCTACAGAGAACCATCAGAAACTGTAGGGTTTCCTCTTCACCTTACCAAACCCAGACAGGTTTGGTGACACCAGGTCCTGGATGAAGATGGTGGCTGCAGTCTTGTGGCATTCTAACAATTTTGGTGGTGCTCAGGATTGCTGGGACCTGAGGTAACTTGCCATGCTGATTAGCAAAGAAAGACAGACTCAAAGTAATCTTTCATCAGAGAATGCCTGCATTTGATGTTCTCTCCGTGATCCTGGAGAACAGTGTTTTGGGTGGGAGATAACAATTGCTACCCCAGAGCTAGGCTGCACATAAAATATTGGTGACCCATGGAACGGAGAGGTGAATTATAAAGTGATGGACCTCCAAGTTCAAAAGTTGATGATCGATAATGCAAAGGCCAACTGGCATGTGGTTATTAGTAGAATACTTCGAAGGTCAACACTATATTAACTACCTGGATAATGGGACGGAGTTCACTCTCAGATAGTTTATGGATGATGCCAAGTTGGAAGGAGCAATTGATATACTGGAGGGCAAGGCTATTGAGAGTGACCTTGACAGGCTAAGAAATTTATCAAAAGAAACACCACCAAGTTCAATGAAGTTTAGAGCAAAATCCTGATCCTGATGTGACATAATCTCATGGAACAGGAGAGTCTTGGGGCTGATTGACTAAAAAGCAGCTTTGCAGAAAGACATCTGGAGTTTCTGTGAGCAAGTGAACATGACTCAGTAAAGAAAGCATATTCTGGGCCATCTTGAAAAGAACATAGGTAGCACATCAAGGAGGGTGATTCTTCCCCTCTGTTCAGCACTTAGTGAAACCTATTCTGCAGTACTGGGACTAGTTTGGGACTCCCCAGGACATGGTAGACTTGAGCAGGTCCAGGAGAGGTGGAGGCTGAAGCACAAGGTATGATGCTGAGACAACTTCTATCTCAAGAAGAGAAGGCTCAGGTGGGATCTTACTGTGACATTCAACTACCTTTTGATGGGTATACAAAACGCAGAGCTACTTTCTTCTTGCAGGTGCATGGAGATAGGATGAGAACCAATGGAGACAACATGAGAAATTTCAGTTAGATATTCAGAAGACATTTTTCACAATGTAATTAAACACTGGAACAGGGACTCTAAAATTATTGAATTATTATTTTTATTATTATTATTATTTTCAGCACTGAACTGGACGAGGCCTTGAGCAGCTGCTCCAGTTTGAGCCTACTCTGAGTGGGAGTTGAACCAGAGGTCTCCAGATGTCTCTTCCAAACTCTGTGATTTATGATCATCTAATCATTCTACAAAGGATGATTTTAAAAACAATCTACAAGCACCCTATAGTCAGGTATTCCCATTTCCTAGACTTCTGACACTCTTGCAACTCTGACAGGTATTCTCTGCCCATTTTTCTGTAGCACCGCCTTCTTTTGCTCCCCTTAAGCTTGTTGCAAGTTCTCTGATAAAATAATCAAGATTTGATTATATGGAGGAGTTTGGTTTAATTAAGAAGTAGAAAATTAATTAAGTAAAAAAGCATAATGTATAACTTAGGATTGTTAGTTTTGAACTAGGTAATCATAGAAACCTCACCAAGGAGAGACTGTAAAGCCCCAGGCCTGTTCTAGTCATTAACTTAGTACTGGAGTTAAGAACAATGTGTCTTCATCATAGAATTTCAGAAATTGAAATTCATTACCTTAGTGTTCATAGAAGCATTAACACTCTTGGCTTTATTGATCACCGGGATGTGACAAGAGAACGTGTTGAGCCAGCTCCTTGGGACGAGGTAGACAGCAGTGTTGGAAACAGGCCCAAGAAAGAGCTGAGCATGGAAAGGAAAAGTTCAGCCAAAGGACACAGTGATGAAGACTATCAATGACCACCAGAAGACCATGACGACCACCGGAGAGAGGAAGTGCACATGCAAAATGGACATTTACATATATTCATGAATTCATGGAAATGTAATGAATATGTTAATAGCTTCATAGAAAGGTAGTGAATATGCATATTTTGATGGTATAAAGCTTTTGTGGAGAGACAAGTTGGCCTGCACGATAGGTGGAGCGATCCCCTGGGCATCCAGCGCCGTAATAAAGAAGTGACGGCTTTTTGAGACGACATTGGTGTTAAGAAGCTTATTTCCTGATTTTGGTGACAAGCTTATCTCCTTGGTCTTTGCCTCTGTTCTGCATTTTCTTCTCTGTATAGAACCAGTTTGAGAATTAGTGTCTAGTATACTTTTAATTCCTTATGACTGAGTCAACAAATTTAGCAGCTGGAAAAAAACAAACCACACAACTGATTCTGTTGTTCACAAGGCCTTTGAGAAGAAAGCAATGTCCATTACTCCACATAAAAACCTGGAATGAATACTCAAGGATTATTTGTTGCATGAGGTTTCTTTTGGACTGGCAAGTGGAAGTTCTTGGGCTTTTGCTAACCCAATGCTATCCAAAATCTATCTCTTCTGCTGCGGCCATGCTAACCTGAAAACATCTGGAGCTTTTACTTGTGCAGATCCTTTCCCCAATATAGAAGTAAAATAGCTAACACCTCATGGGCAGAGTTTTGCAAACTTCTCTAGTTAGGAGGTATCTACAGCATGACCTGATAGCCTCACTGAGTCAGCATGACCCAGCTGTTGAAGGAACCCTATCCACGTGACTGAATTATTGCCCAGATGCAACATCAGCATTGTGAATTAAAGATGATTTCAGATGGTTTATGCTTTCTACATGTTAAGTAGTTCCTTCTTCTGTTAGCAACCCGAATCTACCAACACCGAAACAAGAAATCATGTGGGTTGAGATAAAGACAGAGAGATGGTTTACAAATTGCTGTTGGTAGCAAAATAGGTTGGATATAGGGAAAATTAATTTATTTCCTCCTCCTTCTCTCACCTTGCTGTCACTCTGTTGTTTCTCACTCTTTTTGTTTCCCCCTCTTCTCTCTGTCTGTCAATTTCTGCCTTTTATAGATGTTTTCCCAGAGGTGCTACCAGCTTCACTCATGGGCTCAGCTTTGGCCTGTGGTAGGTGCATTTTGGAGACAACTGGAAGTGGCTGTGTCTGGCACAGACAGAAGACCTTGTCTTCTCAGAGAGGCTGCTGCTGCAGGCCCCTTTTTACCACGTACACATGTGGTGGGTTAACCTTGGCAGGCTGCCAGATGCCCACCAAGCAGCTTTCTCAATGCCCCTCCTCAAGAGGACAGGAGGAGGAAATCAGATGAAAAAGCTCCCGGATTGAGATAAAGACAGAGAGATCACTCACCAATTACCATCATCACAAGTAATGGCTGAACAAGGAACTGCTCGTGGAGCTCAAGAGGAAAAAGAAATTGTACCATCTCTGGAAGCAAGGTCAGGCTTCGCAGGAAGATTATAGGAGCTATGACTCATATACACGGGGCAAAGACATGAAAAGCCAAAGCTCAGTTAGAGTTGAGACTGGGCAGTGTTATACCTGACAACAAGAAGGGCTTTTTTAATTACGCCAATAGCATAAGGAAGTCTAAAGAGAACATTGGACCGATTGTTGAAGACGGTCACCTGACTAATAGGGATGGAGATGAAGCAGGGTGATAGAATCATAGAATAATTCAGGTTAGAAAAGACCCTTAAGATCATTTGAGTCCAGCCATAAACTTAACACTACCAAGTCCACCACTAAACTATGTCCCTAAGCACCACAGCTTGGGATGTTGCATCTCAGTGAGTATCACACACTGGCAATGCCCCTGAACAAGTGTGAGTGGGCACTGGGAACAGGGATGATTTTAAGGATTTCTGAATCTTGATTTTGCTAAAGATGCAATAGTAATTCAGATATTTCTGTATGAAACACAAGAGAGTTCCACTTACAGAAGTTCTTCGGTAGCTCTATAAGCACACTGAGATGGGAGGAGAGTTAATAACTGTTCCTAGTTTTCCCCTGAGGAAAATTAACCTTGGAAAGAAAGAAATAAATAAAAAATAGCATGAGACTTGGAAGAAATATCTTTCAGTTTTATTTAAAACTAGATACAAAGAAATATATCAAGAGCAGAAATACCTTTGGGAAAGTTTGAAAAGGAGAAAATCTGAACTTATCTACAGGAAAAATTAATCAAATGTCATTGGAAAAAGAAAATATACCATTCATGGACTCTTCCTACCTTTCTTTGTTAAAAATATATATATTTGATCAAGAATCCATCTTTTTGGGGGAAAAACAAAACAAAACAAAACAAAACAAAAAAACCCCTACTGACAACTTTTTCCTGGACTTACTCCTCAGATGGTGGATGGGGGTGCTGAGGAGGGTTGTCCCCAGTGTCACCAAAGCATCAGTAACTTTGCTGAATTCCAGGGACCAGCTTTGGTTGTGTCAGACTCTAGAAGACATAGAGTAACATTGTTAAGACTTGAATAGTGATAATGAATCATAATGATTAAAAACTAACCACTGGTGGTTACCTTCAACCTAGTGAAGTTCTGTTTTAAAGTTTGCGATTGGTGTAATTTATCAATCATCTGATCGTTCCCATGGCAATGGTGACAAACTCCTTCATATATGTATTTATATACGTACACATAGACACACACGTAATTCTTTGATGTTCACACACGTGTACTTAGTTGCAACACAAGGCACTGATGCATATATGGGCTGATCTCTGACAGAAAAAAGTAGCGCCCAGTTTCTTGGCCACAGCAGGAGCTTGGTTTATACCATGGTGGCACCAAGTGTAGGTAGAGATACCATCATTCAGCTGCTACGGGTGAACATGGAGCATGATCAACAATTCAAAGTTACCATATAGTGCAACAGGTTACAAGTGACCACTAACATGGATTCAGGTTGGATGAAGGCAACTGAAGGATGTCCAGGAAGATGGAGAAGAAGGTTGGGATTCACAGGCAGCAACTAAAAAAGCCTTTATTTCCAAGATAAGGCTGGCAAAGATTTTGTGGGAAATCACCAAGGTGAACAGAATATTGTGGTGGGTTGACCCTGGCTGTATGCCAGATGCCCACCAAATGCCACTCTGTCACTCCCCTCCTCAACTGGACAGGGGGGAGAAAAATATAACGAAAGGCTCATGGGTGGAGATAAGGACAGAGAGAGATCACTCACCAATTACTGGCACGGGCAAAACAGACTCGACTTGGGGGAAAAAACAAATTTTAATTTATTACCAATCAGACAATGAGAAATAAAACCAAATCTTAAAACACCTCCCCCACCCCTCACTGCTTCCTGGGCTCAACTTCTCTCCCTATTTCCACCTCCTCCCCCCAGCAGCACAGGGGGATGTGGAATGGGGGTTGGAGTCAGTTCATCACACGTTGTTTCTGCTGCTCCTTCCTCCTCAGGGGAGGACTCCATCCCTCGCACCAGCGTGGGGTCCCTTTCACGGGAGACAGTCCTCCAGCAACTTCTCCAACGTGAGTCCTTCCCACAAACACAGTTGTTGAGTAACTGCTCCATCCTGGGTCCTTTCCATGGGGTACAGTCCTTCAGGAAGGGACT
>NW_010314172.1:6678-6880 GCF_000700745.2 Antrostomus carolinensis
ACCTGCCTCACCATGGTCTTCACCACAGGCTGCAGGGGAATCTCTGCTCTGGTGCCTGGAGCACCTCCTCCCCCTCCTTCTTCCCTGACCTTGGTGCCTGCAGAGTTGTTTCTCTCACATCCTCTCACTCCTCTCTCCTGACCTGCAAAATGTGCAGGGCTGTTGGTTTTTTTTTTCTTCCCCTTCTTAACTCTGTTATCAC
>NW_010314173.1:0-202 GCF_000700745.2 Antrostomus carolinensis
ACAAGAACTGAAGTGTAGCAAGTTTTGGATTTTTTTATTTTTTTGTCTGTGAACTAAATCAGGATTTTGACATGCTCATCATGTGTAAGTGTAAAGTTAATGCACTAGAGAAGTCAATTCTGTGACTCCCTACAAAAAGGAAATGTCTCAGGTTAAAAAGCACAGTTGTACCTGGAAAAGGGTTTCTTTGTGCACAGCAAGC
>NW_010314173.1:423-7379 GCF_000700745.2 Antrostomus carolinensis
AAAGACCAACTGATTTTCCAAGTGATCTGCCTGGCCAGTTTCTGAAAGGTAAATTTTGACATTATCTCATTTAATTAAGTACCAAAACCAACATTTTCATTGGGATACAATTCAAAAGCAGCTTACAAAAATGGAGAAGTTGTTACTTCTCAAACCAGCCTGGTCCATGGGTGTGTTACTGATCTGCTACTGATCTTATAAATATTTGCAAATAACCCTCGTGGGGTGTTTTTCCCACTTGTCACTCTGTAAAAATGTAAAACACCAGTTAGAAAAAAAGCAGCTATTTATACTTTCAAAATAATCCAAACAATCATCAGAAAACTGGGAAAAGATTTGAAGCAAAGCTCTAATATTTGGTGACTGATTTGCAAATCAGAAAATCTCTTCAATGAATTCCTTTTGTTTAATAATATTTGACTGGTGTTCTCGTAGGCTATGCAGATATTGCAATACTGAGGTTGCAGGGGCAGACTAATCTGTCAGCACCATCTTCTCCAAACAGAGTTATGGTCTCCTTTTCAAACTGCCCATGTAATTTGGTTTTCTCAAAGAGAAATTAAGAAATTGCTCCTGGCAGTGTGGAGATTAAGCTATCACAAAGGAAAGCAAAGAGTAAATGCTCATGTCACAGCCTTTGCGAACTGCCAGGCTGAATGGAGAAGGTTAAATTATCTGCTTTACAGAAGATGAGAATCTCAAACAGAAAACAAAGACTGTCTTGACAAACTGATATGGTTTGGGTTTTTTTAAAGTGACTTTTCAAATTAATCTTTTAAGCTGACAAGCCTAAACTTTCAACAACACTCCGTCCTGCCAGTCTGGAACAATAAGAATATTCACACAGATGATGCATTTAAAGCACATTTCCAGAAAACACTCCAAGACAGCAGAGAAGGCACAAATGTAGGCTTGTGTTTCAGGCTGTAAATGGCTGCAAGAAGCACACAGCTCCCCGAGTGAGGCGGCATCTGCAGTGACAGCAGCTCGGATTGTCTCTGAGGGAGAAAGTATTTAGCAGCACAAGCAGAGCACTCAGAGCATTTACGGTTTCCGTGGCCTGAGGTGTCAGGCACACACAGAAAGAATTCCAGGCTGGAAGGGCAACACTGAGGACTGTTTTGCTGCTCTTCAGAATAACCACTGCCAGGCTTGTGAACAGAAAATCACGTCTCTTCAGCTGAGTAAACAGGTACTGGATGCAACTAATCAAATCAGACTGATGTGCTCACCTTCCCTGGGAAAGTAAAGCCTAAATTTGTCTAATAAAGTTTTACCAGCAGAACAGTAGACAGGACCCAAATCAGCTGCATTTCAGTCTGGGCAGTGAGAAAGGCTTTAATCTGGGTACAACACACAGTACAGCCTTTGCTTTTTACATCTCTCTGTGAGCAATGAGCTGTGTACACAGTACCCTCAATTAACCCATGAGATCTGAGTTTGATGATTAGCCTATCGACTTCTTGAACTCAAACTCCAGAAGAGGGACAAAGGAATATTTACACCATGTTGATCCAGCTCATCTGAAGGTGAAAAGCAGCTCTGGAAATAGCCTGTGTGTTTTAGATTCACAAAGCAGTGAAAAGGTGAGCAGGAGAAAAAGCCCCATGTGTAAAGAGAAGGTTTCAGGGAGTAAATGGGCTCCCCACATCCCCCAAGACAGACTTTCAGTTGCAGCCATTTGTCACAGCACAGTATTGTTTCAGAACTTACTTGTACTTTTAAACTAGGCCAGTCAGGGAGTCTCAAGGGTGATGGTTGCTGCTTTTGCATATATGCAGCAAAAAAGCGCCTTATTTTGGACAACCATCACGACAGGCTTCAAGCATTGATTCTGTTTCAAAACACTGCGTCCTTCAGCACCAGCAAACGCCAGCTGTGACCCACACTGACCCCCAGGCAGGACACACACAGAGGAACAGCCAATTCAGCGCCACTGGCATGTGCACGGGAGAGCCTCCCTCCCTGGTCCCCCACTTGCATACACAGGGCACCCCTTCCCTCCCTCCCTCCTTCTCCACTATCTGACCTACTTCAACTGCTCTGCTTGACTCTCCACAGCACCAGACACAGAGCCAGGGCAGGCCAGGCTGCTCAGACTTCATGGTGTCAGTCAGGGTCACAGCCACGGCGTACCAAGGTGCTCAAAGTCATCCAGGCAGCGGTGTTGTCCTCTTCCTGCAATCACAAACAACTGCACTTGGAGTAAGTGTTTCCTGCTGGTTCAAGAGGCAGGAGGGAATGCAGGACACTGGACTTGTGACTGGATAAGCATTGTTTATTACTGGGCTATAAAACAGATACCAAATTCTACCATGGAAATCACATGCATGGGACCTTTCTGCCTGTACTGCGCTGTGCTGCTCACAGCCACAGCATCAATGAGCCCATGAAATAACGTGGCACAGATGGAGTATTTTTCATGGAAGAAAACCAAAGGCCTTGGAACTGTATAGATATATATATATATTTTCATGTGCTTTACCACATAATCCAATTTATCATTGCACTGCTGACCTCCTACCTGGTTTAAAATACTGGGAGGCCAACTGATTCCTGCTTTAAATCTACAGAAATCAGTGAAGTCCTGCCAGAGATCAGTTATGTTCCACACAGGCTTCTGAACAGCAGAACACCTTGTGGCTACGGTTATCCTGATGTCTAAAACCAAGTCCATCTCATTTCTGACAAAGTCACAATTTATCTGGAAAAAGAGAATGAACACACAACAGGACAGTTCTCTCTTGGATGCAGTAACCTTATTAATTTTATACACTTAAACTGTTCAGGAATGCACAATTAAAATCAATCACATATTTGACTGTATCTATAGTCATGAAGCAGATACACATCAATGTGGCCCATTCTGGTTTGTGCTTTGTCCCACAGGGACAAAGAACAGAGATGGCAAAAGGAGCTTTGCTGTGTAGGAGGCTTTTGGGAGACTCACATGTGATTTGTGAAGGCTGGTTACAAAAACCTGAAAGTCTTTGTCTGAGAGCTTTTGCATCCAAAGGTTTAATTCTTCCTTCTCAACTGAAAAACGTTGCTGGTTTCTGCAGGGGTGGGAAAAAAAAGCAAAGCTAAATATTCACAGTCATAAAGATGCTTGAAGACAAAGTACTTCATAACATTCCTACCAGGCGAGATTTTTAAGTGGTGCTGGCTATCTCTCTCCAATGCCTTGAGTCACAGCAGAGAAGGTTCTGCTCCAGAGAAATCCCAGCATGGGCTGTAACAGCAGCCACTGCCCAGATGTCCTCCAAAGGGAGAACACGGCTCTTGCCTACCAAAGCCCTCAGGCACGTTGTAAGAGTAGAACTTGACCTGAGGTCACAAGTGGCCTGACCCCTGAAGAAAGAACAAGTACATTTACTGTTCCCCACAACTGACCGTGCAGTACCATAAAACAACAGTACTACAACAAAAAGTACATTTATTATGACATTGTATTTCTCATGTTTTTTACACATTCATATGAACAATATAACTATTTCACAGGAGGAAGGGAAATTGCTTTCCCTGATTTTTATATATATAGACACACACACTTCAGCAGCTGCAACAGAATTTGGCGACAGAAAACTGAAAAGAGTTATCAGCCCTCCTTAAACTCAATGAAATTAAGATTTAAGCAACTCTTGGGTGTGACCTGGTCACGTGCCACAGAACAACCTGGGTATTTTTGGCACTTTCCAAATATACAGGTAATCATGCATTCAAGTCCAAGTGCCTTGATACAGTAATTACAAATAAACCACAAAATGCAATACATTTCACTGCTCTGCAGGATTAACAGCACATGCTAAACCCCTAAAGAACAGCTGAGCCTTCCCACTGCCTCACTTGAGGGTTTGGAACAGGTCTTGATTTATCTGCCTCACAGATACCCACTTCCTTGTACATCTCCCCAAAGAGATTTCTCTGATAAAAGCTGCAGCACTCATTTCCTCTGCACTTACAGTTGCTGCTGTTACAAGGCAAAGTTCAGCAGATAGGATTATATGACACAGCACTTATTTTTTTGAGTGAAAAACACAAGAAAAAAAAACAAAATCTACCTTTTCAGGCTTAAGATGTGAAGAAAATCACACTGCTTCCCTTCTCCCTGCTCTCACACACCAGTACAGTGGATAAACTGCAGATGGTTTCCAGTGGCAGCTGATGTGCCATCCCGTGGTGCCAGCCAAACTATCTGGAAAAAAGGAGACAGGGAACATAGAGAGATACAGACAGAGCACGAGATTCTTCTTCTCAGGTGTGAGAAGGTGCCATCAAGCTCTAAAACTAGTTCTCAACCCAGCTCTCACCAAGGTACTCTGCAGCAGCTGGGGGGGCAGGAATTGGTGCTGCATCCATCGCAGCGCTGGGAAGCAGCATCGGCAACTCGCTGCCAGGACAGCAGAGACAGGGAACAACAGGATTTCTGGAGGTGCTGTGACAGCCCAGGGGGACTCCTGCCAGGAGTGAGGCCCATGTCACCTCGAGTGCAAGAAGTCTTCTGTCTCTGCCAGAGCCACTTTGCTGACACCCATGTGAACACAGTCCTGAGGCTCACCCACCCCCCATCCTGACATTGCTGGAGCTATACAACATCCTGGGATAGTTCCACCTTCCGCTCCTCACCACCCTCTGTTTGGTTGTGCAGTTCAGGGTCACGTTCCTCACCTCAAGAGCTCTGCTCAGGTCTTGATGGGAGTCACTGAGAATTGACTCTGAACGCTGAAATTGTGAGCTGAGCCGGGGACACAACTAACACACGAGACCAAGTGTCCTGCCCAGCTCACAGCTCACACACTCGTTCCCTTCTGGGCTCTCCATTTCTACAAACACACACAGAAAACATTATTAAACTCTGCATTGCTTTTTACTCACTGCTCACCTGTCACAATCCAGCCCCACTGGAACTCCTGGTACTTGATATTCAAGCTATTGCAATATTGATGGCACCAAGCAATGCTGTTGCACGGACACCATCACCACCGAGCTGCCTGATCCACAGCGGAACACCTGCAGCAGCACGGAGCAGATCCAGCTCTGCCCAGCGTGTCATCACACAGGTCACAGACCTGGCACGTTTCCTGTTCCCTGCCTTCTGTGGAGAGAGAAGATCCTGCTGTTGAGGGAAGGCTGCCCATGGTGTCCTGCAGTGAGGGTCACAGCCTCTCCTCTCCAGCAGCTGGGACTGGCCGCTGCCAGACACAGAGTATGGGGCTGAAAGGGTCAGGACATGCTCAGGTACACACACACACTCACACACACTCCCTTTGCAAAGCACTTTGGCTGATGCAAAAGGGAGTCCCAACACCCCGTCCCATGTGGACAAACCTTCTGACTCCATGTGCTCTTGGCTTTGTGCACAGTTGCCATCCTCCAACTCGTCTTTTATTCTTTCTTTGCTGTAAAATCCTGAGCTTCTCCTTGGCCAAAATTTCCACTATAACCTGTAAGCAATCACCAAAATCTTATCAATACAATAGTTATTCTTTAGCAGAGATTACTATAGATAATGAAAAAGAGCAATCATCATAAGTACAAATGCACACAAGGTACACAATGATCAAATTCAAAGATGGTGCATCCACGAGTAAGCCCAAACACTTTCATTTTTGAGGTTGATGAGCTCATGTAAATCATCTCAACCCCAAAACTAAGGGGTCTGACTCTATCCTTCCACTGCTGAATCGCAAACACATACAACATACCATATCCAGAATATTTTAATTGACTTAATGAATGAAGCACACTTTTCTGTAGAATATTCCAACAGCATTAACCCCAAAACTGACTTTGGTGTACAGCTTTTAATTTCTACCATTTTTCAGAAGACACATGTAGGACCACATTGGAATTTTAAAAATGTCATCTGCATATTGAGTTAATCCCAAGCAGAGAGGAAAATAGAAACATACCCCGTAAAAGCTTCCCTCTAAGTTAACCCACAGCATTGTTGGAACCAGATGCCATTTCAGGGCAGGCATTTGGGGCAGGGAGGATCTTGGGTTTTGCTGATCAAACACCAAAGTATTTGGCAGAGCTGTGCTGACTTAAATGATTTTTCCTGTCCTGAAAGACAGGGGAAAAAGAAAAATAAAACTAAGTACACGGTGGAAGTCAAAGGATCCTGGTCTTTACACTTTTGTTCTGATTTCTCACTATAGAGTTTTTTTTCCACAAAAAATAAAGATGACAGTCAAATAAAATATATATACATATATATTCCAACTTTTTATTTCTGTCTCTTTCAGGCATAAAAAATATGCTAAATTTTATTATTCAAGTATTTTTAGCCTAATTGTAACAGAACTCTTTTCACTACATACCCCACCTTGTTAGTCATTCAATCCTTTGCCATTTTGCTTTGGACACAGTCCCAGGTATCTGGTACACTGGACCACAAGAAAAGCTTAATGAGATCTGAACCAGAAACAAACATGAAGAAGAGCATCTGCCCACTGCAGTGCCTGGGCAGCAAGCTGGAATAAGCTGAGCTGGCAGAAACAAGGGAAGGCACAATCAACAAGCAAAACGTGAGTCAAAAATTCTCCCTCTGATAAGAAACAACAAAAGCTTTCTGCAAATGCTTTCAAGTTCTTTAAAACACCCACATTTGATTTCTGTCTGGTAGCACAGCTCTGTGGCCAACAAGAGTCACAGTCGAAGCACTTTCCACTCCTCCTGCAGAGATTTTTCAGTCAGGGAGTTTCCACATCTCATGGCAGTGAGGGAACTACAGCCCTTGCTCAGGGAAACTGATGATGATGCATCTCTTCACAACCAACTCAATTTAATAAACTTTTGTGTTTCAACCTTTTCTGTCCAAATCATTTGAGATCACAAGGCTGAGGGGAAGGAAAAACAAACAAACCCCACCAACCCCTATGATAGAATCCACCAAGTGATTACAGGGAGAAAACATGCAGGAAAATACCTCAAGAACATGACAAGGAAAGGTT
>NW_010314175.1:0-68902 GCF_000700745.2 Antrostomus carolinensis
TAATTTTCAGCATATTTTATATATATATATAAAACTGATTATTCCTTCCTCTTTTAGATTGCAGGTGACCATCATTTCAGTTTTGCTCCCTCATTGTTCTTTCTCTCATTAACGCTGAAGCTCTGCAGGGCTTGCATGCCAACATTTTTTAAAGTGTCAGGGAGACTGATAGAAGTGCTGCTTTTCTGTGGGAGGCATCTGGTTTTGCAAAAAGAGGGGCATGCTCTTTTGGAAATGCTATTAGCAAGTAACAGTGAAAGATTGGTAAGAATTTTAAATACCATAACTTGAATTTTTCCAGGAGATGCTGGGTATCTTCTCTGGTCATTTACTTTTCCCTGAATAATCTTACTAACTATTGCTATCAATTTCCATGGCTGCTTCATGACAGGAAGTAGAGATATCCCAGACGAAACCAATGTTTCAAGTTTTTTACGAATTTACAATTGTTCTTTGCTGCTTTTAACATTTTTGTTTGCTGCCACAACATGCTGTGTTCTAAGATAAGTAAGATGACCAGCCTCTAATGTGCCTCTCTACTCCAAGGGTTGTTTCTGGATCTTCAGCAGCTTTGTGCACACTGGTAGCTTAGTTTTTCGTTTCACTTTAAAATTATTGGACTCAGCAGGACAATGACATGAGCAACATCAAATTAGGATTTTGGTGTTGCTCATGAGTAATTTGTCCCTTTGTTTCTTTGTTTGTCTTCTCTTTGATTCCTTTGTTTTACAACCCAAATAATGGACAGTATAGAAAATCATGAGGGTAAAGTGCCCGTTTTCTTCCTCTAGTTCTAACTACAAAGCAATTCTTTATATTAACAAATTTGACTGCTCCTTTGGATTTGAGAAGCAGCTGTGTAAAACCAATGTATTTCTACTGAATGAAATAAAAGTGTGTTAAAAAGCTGTGAAATCATACCACCCAAAATATCCCCCATTGATTCTTTCCTCATTGCAGTCTTAAGTTTTGGGTAAATTAGAATTCAAAAAAACCCTGATCTGTTACCAAATCTGATAAATCATGTGGTATTTTGAGCAAAGAGCTCTTTTTGAACTTCAATCTGTTGTTAAAGAACTCAGACGAATAATAATTATAGTCTAAAAATCACTCCATCAAATTTGAATGGGATCTTTTACAAAACTGTCTGACCAAGTTTACAAACAACCTTAATTTGTTTGCAGTCACATATAGATTGGATACAAAATCAAATCAAATAAGAACAAGCCAAACAGGACACAAGTTAAATATTTTTACCTACTTTCTTGAGTGGTGTTGACTACAGATGTACACAAATCTTGAGATTTGTTTTCTAAAAAGAAACAAAAGATTGTTACTTTGATAGAAGCTGGCTCAGGAGACATGTAGTTTGTTCCTCTATAGAGAGTAATTGATATTTCGTTAACCTCATGGTCTGTGTTCCTGAGGCGTAATGTAATGTCTAGCCTTCTGAGGAGCAGCAGTGCTTCTGTTTATCTGGAGAACTGTTGAGTGACTAGAGAAGTCTGGCTTTATAACTTCTGCAGGATGAGGTTTTACCAAGTAAGGAGAAACATGGATGAAGTATGGTATGCATGGATACATATAAAGTAAGAGTTGTGATCTCCATTGTTAAATTTTTTTAAGTGTTTAATGTTTTAGTTTTTCTGCAGGGAAAAGTGAACTTTCCATGTCACCTCTTCAGCTGTTCTGTTTTGTTCTTCCCTGGAAGATACTTCTGATTCAGTAAAGTGTACAGACAGCCTGATCACTCTTACCAGTGCTGGCAAACTCTTGGAGCATGTGTTTGACTTAAAACACAAGTAGTCTTGTTTGAAAGAAAGCACGTGTCTTAAAATTGTCAGCTGAATCTGATACAGCCCTGATTTAACACATGGAATCAAGTCTAAAGTATGTATGTGCTTATAGTCTCCATCACTCTAGTATGCAAGTTCCTTGCAGGCATTCATGAAATTGTATGCAACACCCTCTGATACTGACGCTAGAGTGCTATGACTATGACTTTACTCAGAGCAAATTGATGTGAAAAGTTGTTAAGTGATTTGAACAAGAAAGCTTAGGCAATCTGTGACAAAGTATTTTTGACAAAAAAATATCATTACTTAACTTCTGTGTTTGAAAGAGCTGTAGTGGATAATATCTTAAATCTCAAACGATTCAGTTTTTGTCTTAAATTTGTATATTTTCTTGTTCTGTTGAAACTTTACTTCCTGTGGAAGGACAATAGAGTCCAGTCTGGAATTAAATCACAAGAGTTGTTACGGAGCTAAACCACACTAATACTTTGCCTAGACAAGAAGTAAATTATTTGTTCCTATTGTTCAGATGTCTTTCAAATAGTATCTAAGACATACTAGATGTCTGCAGCTACTGGAGTATCATGGGGTGGCAGAAAATCACCATGCTGTTCCTTTCTTCATCTCTTATTTCAGTAGATTTGTGCAGTCTGTGGTGAAAAGACAAAGCTTCCAGTCTCAGTTTTCATTCTAAACCCAAGTTTTGATGATTAATGGCAGGATGCTAAAAATACACCTAAATGTCTCTTTGATTCTGAAATTGAGTTTCTGAAAAAGCATTATACTTGTGGTAAGAGGTAAAGTGTGAAGTTCCAGTGAAATGAGCTGTGAATTGCAGCTGCAATGGAAATTGATCCTGTCTGTCAGTCTCTGCTCCATATTTTCAGGAAAACAGAGCAGAGCAGAGAAGGAGCCAAGATCACTGATTAAATAGGATGCTAAAGTGCCAGGGGCTAGAACTGGGCTTGCTGGTCCCTCAGGTCAGAGCTGGAACTGTCAGGCTTCACTGCTTGATACTCTGCTGAAGCTGGCAGGAGAGCAGTATGAAAAATGCTACAGGCACCAGCAGGGGAATTAGTAAGAACTACCTGGCTAAGCTTCAGGCATGACAGGCAGTGCGCTCCTTTGGGAGGAAAACTTCTCTTATGAATTGGTAGGCCTTATTTTCCCCATTTGCCTCATGATTTGTACCAATGAGGCATAAGAAAATGGCTGGAATACTGAGGAACAACAGAGGCTCAGTACATCTGAAGAGCTGCAGAGTGAATGGAGAGCTCTGGCTATATAACTTCTCTGCAGGTGAGCCTTTACCAAGTAAGGAAAAAACAAAGGTTCAGCAAATAGCTGTTGTGGTATGTATGAGGGGTATGTGTTGCATGTAATAGAATTGTGGTATATTAATCTCCTTATTCATCTTCAACTCTAAAAGTTATTTCAGTTGTGATTAGCACTGTGAAATGACACTTCTCTATGTAGCCATCACTTACGTTACCTGATGCAAGGTGACAGCAGCAGACCATTGGTAGGATGGCAGCTTTCAAGTACTACATGAATAGTTAATGCAAGTCTCATGAGCACAACAGCAGCATCTCTACAGAATGCTTACTTTTTCACTTGGAGTTGGGAACTTACCATGGGTAAGTGATAAAAAGATCCTGTAGAAAATGAAATCAACTAAATTAAGTCATCATGCTGTGGTAATTAATTCATCTTTCCCTTTTAAACCATAGTCATTAGCTGTCATTCTTTTTGTGTTCCTTAACAATTTTCTTTCCCCAATATCCTGCATCCTTCATGATGAAGAGCATACTTTCCAGTGTATTGGAAGTGATGTACTGTGCTCTCAGAACCGTATCACATTAAAGATTTCCTCTGGGGTATACAACAATACCTCCAGAGAAACTCAGCACTAATTTGATCAAATGGAAACTTATTTTTCTATCTTTTGTTGCAATAACTGCTATTTTTCTTGGCTGTTTTGAGCCACATGTTTTCAACCCAAAAATTCCATTGTTACCTTAGGGGTTCTTTTCTGGTTAGAAGTAGACATGTTTTCCTTCATCTGTTTTCTTCTTCCTGTATGAATTAACTGAATTTAAAAAAAATTGTCATGTACTTGAAGTGTATAGATCTATTATGACTGAGAACTTAACTATATAGAGCAGATGAGAACTCATATCCTCAGGTCTGTAATGAAGTCATATCTGATAAATGAAAGAAGTGTGGTATTGGAAATAAAAATAAAATAAAGCAAATAAAGTATTTATAATTCAAGAATTAGGTTTATTTGATGAAAGAAATAATAAAGCATCATCTATTCCACTAACCATGTCCATTTTGAGACTTTAAAAATGAGGTTGAGGACACAAAGTGGGTAAATTCTTTGGAGTACTGGCTTGTATCTTCAGAGGCTCTTTCATGGTCAAACCTCTTTGGAATATTTAACCTCACTTTCTCAGTGGACATCCCCCATAAACCAGCAGTTATCCCACCTGGTGCATCTTATAAGATCTTCTTTTATTTATCCTTAAATGTCTTTCTCTGCTGTGTCCGAGGGGTTTTTTTATATGCTACTTGTCCCTTTCTTTCCACTAAGTGCTATCATTGACTGGTTGACACATTATGCTTACCCTGCGAAGGGATCCTTAGGGCCCTATCAGTTGCATCGTCTCTGAATGAATGGTAGGAAAACCAGATATGAGCTGCATAGCTTTCGGATACTGTAGATTACAGAATCAAGTCAGGAACCAAAGCAGCCAGGGTATTTGCCTTGTCTGACGCGCTTTATCTTGTGAATATCAACAAAAGCTGTTTTGTCTGCCATCTTTTACAATCTAATCTCCTTTGTCCCCTGTCTGGTTTTTTAGAAGTGAAAATGTATGTGTCATTCTCATAGCAATGACTTCAAGATTTAACTGGAGGGTTAACTTGTACTTTTTACTAAGATAATGTGGCATAAGAATATCTTCCTCCTGGGCAGAAATCATGGACAGGTTTTTTTGTAAAGCCATTCAATTTCAGTTTTAAAATGTTATGAATTAGTTTTATGTCTCTAATAAAATGATTCCTCAGCTCCCCTGTGAATTTTCTGATGTGCCTCCTATGGAACTAAGCAGACTATTCCATATTCTTGCAGCTAGGAGCTTTGTTCAACTGCTTAATGTTGTATGTCAGGGTCACCTCAATTTTGTTGATTTTCTAGTCTTGTTTAGCCCATTTGGATAGCATTACAGCTACACAATACCTGTGTACAAATGTCCTTTGCTATTCACAGCCTCACCTAAATGAAAGAATGCTTAGAAGCTGATGTGGGGGAAAAAAAAAAAAAAAAAAACTCCTTTTTCCTGAAGTTTATGTCTGAATTAGGCAGAAGTAATGATTAGACTCTGTGATCATAAAGGTCTCTTCCAGTCTAGACAATTCTGTGATTCTGTGACATGAGACTCTTAGGACCTGCCAGTCTTTGAGATTTGCTTCTTATTAATCTTAGTTGTTGTAGCAATAGAAAATATCCCAAACACCCCAGACACCAGGATTCTTAGCTGGACTATCTGAGTATGGAAGCAGGTAAATGGTTCTATACTGATTTATCCTTGGTGAGGACATTTTTACCAGTCAGCCTAGTCACTAGAAAGGAGACCAGGATTAGATCTGTTATTGAATTTGTGTTGCTTTGCCGTTTTGTCACCAACTGGCAAATATTCTGTATTGGTGATCAACACTGTTGGGTAGTGGCAATTAATAAAAAAAAAAAAAAAAAAAAGCTGGAGGATTTGAAGGGGGAAAAATATACCCTGCTTTGTAGTTGTTAAAACAAGCAATTTCTTAACACCTTTTCTTCAAGGAGTTAGGATTAATAAGATCTTTGAACAAATATTTCAAGCATGCAGGGGTTTTATTAACAAGTAAAAAGATTAAATCCTGTGTAAATTGTTTAGAACATTCCTAGTGAAGACATGTTGATTAACAAACATAAAAGAGGGAAGATGCATATTAATTTGTTTACGTATAAGAGGCTTCTAGCTCATTAAAAGTCTTCTAAGCATTTAACTAGTGAAGTAGTGGATAAAACCAGACGTCTTTAATCTTGTTGAGGGCTCCAATATGAAAAAAAACTTATTGCTAAATATGTGTAATAGCTCTGTTAATTACAGTGTTTTGAAAATGTGGGGTGTGTGTCAACTCAGTGGTTTTACTGTACTATGATGGAAATTTGGATTCACTTTTCTCAGTTACTGGGACTGGTAGGACTGAAGAAAATTTAACTTTATCAAGCACAATCTTTGGTTCTTGTATATAGAGAGCCATAAGTTCGTGGGTATAATTTTCTTATGTGTGATTTATGACTGATTATCAACTGAGAGGTCACTAGGAAAGCTCAGATGCAGTCAGATATTGGCTGATGTGCCTCCTGTCTGTTTCTTTTGTTTCTTTGCTAGACCACTGCTACAAACTGAGGTATTTGCACTGTTTATTTTAAATATGATAAAAAAGAAGCTATTAACAACTAATGTTTAAGGGAAAAGAACCCTATGGACTGTCTTAAAGGAAATTGAATGATAAATTAATGTCCTGGCCAAACAGAGATTGAGAAATTGCATTCAGTCTAACATAAAAACAAATTAATAAGAAATAGCTGAAGAACCACCTAACACTTACTCTTTGTATGAACTTCTTTGGGAGAAAATCACCAGGTATTTGCACGTTTTCCCTAAAATAACATTTTCTTTTTAGATACTTGTTTTATGAAGATTTTTGCTGTAAAAGTGTTAACACAAATTAATTTTTTTAAAAATGAACATGCTTATTTTTTGCAAGCAACAGATAGGTAAAAAAGTAAGCATCATTTAAAATGTACTGTAAAGTCTGAGTTTAAGCATCAAAGCTTTCTAGTATTTTCTTTACTCTTCATTTTTCATCTGACACTTTTCTCTCCTTTTCTCGCTGCTTTTTTTTCCTGATTTTTCAGAGACCTATACTTTTATTGTCATTTGCACTTTGAGAGATAAAGCAGTGAATTTCTGTTTCTGCTTATACGTCATATTTATAGAATTGTATAACTTATTATTACTCATGTTATTTATTGTTATAATATGAATAAATAGTCAAACCAGAATGATATTGGTAATTTTGCAGATCCAATGCGTGGGCCACGAAGACTAGAGGTTGTGGAGATCAAATCTAGACAAATCACTATTTGCTGGGAACCATTTGGATATAATGTCACACGTTGCCATCGATACAACCTCACAATTCATTACCGTTACCAGGCTGGAGGACAAGAGCAAGTGAGAGAAGAAGTAAGCTGGGATACAGAAAGTTCACATCCCCAACACACAATTACTAATCTATCACCATACACAAATGTCAGCATCAAATTAGTCCTAATGAATCCAGAAGGACGAAAAGAAAGCCAAGAACTTGTAGTACAAACTGATGAAGATGGTGAGTTTTTGTATTTACATATATGTATTCATTGTACATGCATACTACCTGATAGTCAATATGCTTTTCTGTAAGTCAATGTTCTACTTTCACTAAAATCTGTAACAGATTTTCCACCAACTTCATCAATTTTAAGGCAGTAAAGGGTCCATCCATTAAGGTGTTATAATGATTCTTTATATAATCTTTAGCATCACACATCATTTAATGATTTCTTCATTAAACTCCTAACTTGTGCTTGAACTATATTCTGCCTCTTAAAAGTTCCAGTATCAGTCTGAAGAAATTTCAGGTGATTGTCCACAGTATCCTCATGTAAACTTTTCTATTGAGTGATATGCTCAACATTAAATATTTCTTCTTTATTTGCAGGTTCAATATATCGAGGTTTGGCTTTCCAACTACTGAATGCTGTTAGTTGCTTATTCAGACAATATATTCTATGTACAGACATTTTAGTGATTTTCAGCTAATGTGGGGTTTTCAGATCTCATTTTTTTTATTTTGAGCAGTAACAGAATTTGTGAGAGTCTTTTTTGAAGTATGGACAGCAGAATTGGATACAGTGTCTTTGTAATGCTCTAGTAATATTGTATGAAAAGGTTATACCATCCTCCTAAGTCCTCTGTGATATTATTGTAATTATACAAGCAGAGTGTTTCCTGGAGCTCTGTTAGCTACAATAGCAAAATGGGACTTCCTTGTTGAATTGGTCATGCACCAGGAATCAGTTTCAAAACTCTCTGTTCTGAGTTGTAGCCCCTTAGTACCCTCTACAGGTGTACTTTAAGTTTTTTTGACCTTGCTTTTAACCATTTAAAAATGCATACTGTTCAAAGAAACCTTATCAAGTGACTGGCATTGCTTTATATAACAGATCTGTCCTCCTTCCATTTTTATAGTCTGCAATCTGAACAGGAACAGCTTTTTTTTTTTTTCCAGTTCAATGATAGATTTATTGCAAACATGTTGGAAAGATTTCTAGAAAAACCTTCAACAATGATGAGTTCCTCTTGTAATAAATACTTGAAACCTGTCATTTAAACCTATTAAATCATTTAATATATGCTGCATTAGTTTTATGTAGTACTATTTTCTAATCAAAATATATGAGGGAATAAATTAAACAATTTAGGAATGCATAGTTGCTAATGCAACGAATTTGACAAAGCATAGCTAACAAAAAAATTGTTTAATTAGAATTAATTTTGCTTTTATCCTCTAATTTTGATTCGGTTCAGTTGTAGGATGATAAAGCTAAAGACGTTATTGTTGTCTGAGCCGTTGATGGAGCATCTCCCTTATGAGGAAAGGCTGAGGGAGCTGGGTCTCTTTAGCTTGGAGAAGAGGAGGCTGAGGGGAGACCTCATTAATGTTTATAAATGTGTAAAGGGTGAGTGTCATGAGAATGGAGCCAGGCTCTTCTCAGTGATGCCCAATGGTAGGACAAGGAGCAATGGGTGTGAGCTGGAACACAGGAGGTTCCGCTTAAACTTGAGAAAAAAACTACTTTACAGTGAGGGTGACGGAGCCCTGGGACAGGCTGGCCAGGGAGGGTGTGGAGTCTCCTTCTCTGGAGACATTCAAACCCACCTGGGAGCCTTCCTGTGAGATATTACTGTGGTTACTCTGCTCCGGCAGGGGGATTGGACTAGATGATCTTTCGAGGTCCCTTCCAATCCCCAACATTCTGTGATTCTGTGATTCTGTGATTCTGTGATTTTCTCTAAATATTTTCTTATTCCTGACCCTGTAACTTCATATTATTCCAAGACTTATTAAAAACCGACATCACTGATTGAGAGAATACCTTGAACAAAAATTATAACTTTTTAGTATACCATACACTTTCAGTAAGGTACGTAAATCTGGATGTAACACAACAGAATATACTGACCCAAATAATCATAATTTTTCAAATCACACAATCATGTAGATTGCAAGGTGTCGCAGCAGGAAAACTCGTGCACTCAATGTGAGCAATCAGCAAGTGTCCGTTTATTGATTAGTGTTCAGCAAACTTATACAGTTCTACAGGAATGCACAAACAACATCAAGATCTCAAGGGAATGTTTAAAAGGTGATGTTCCCAGGCACAGGAGCCGACAAAGAGAAACAGCCCACAAGGCTGACCTCTGCGGTTATCTGTGTTTATTTTACTGGCGTTCTGTACTTTTCCATAGTGGGATCAGCTAGCAGCTGCTGCATCTCTATGTGACCCTGTTCAGCTAACCATTCTTCCACAGCAAGGAACCTCCAGAGCTCATTTAGTCCAACCTTTTGCTCAGAGATCAACTGAGAGCAGATTGCTCAAGGTATTGCACACAGTTGAGTTTTGACTGTCTCCCAAGACAGATGTCTCACAACCTCTCTAGGTAACTTCTGCCAGTGTTTCACCTACCTCATGGCATAACTGTTTAGAGTTTATGGTCTTCAGATAATTTTAGAGGGTTACCACAGTTTTTGCTCTACTTCCAACTGATTTGCACTACACTTAATTCCTCTCCCTTTAAACATAAATCTTTAACCCCATGATTCCAAATGAGTTTTGCTAGTTCTCTCCTACTTGGAAGCCAGGCTTAGTGCCCACACTTAAGGTTGCCCTAAAGACATAATCTTACTGGTCCACACAGGACTGGTAAGCCAGTTGAGAAACCATCACCTGTGTCTTTGGAGCTTCCTCTTGGTAGAGCAGGGGACTCTGTGGAGAGCTATGGAGAGGTGATTATGAAGTCTCAAAACCATGTAAACTCCCAGACCAACAGCACAGAGGAGTAGGAGGAGGATAGTGGTCTGCTACACTTAGCAATGGGAAGGAGTCGACAGATGTCTTGCTTGCAGATCTTCCAATTCTTTAACCTTCTGGTAAATCTCAATAAGGGGTCTGAGAAGTTATTTCAACAACTGCAGCAAGTAGTTTCTACCTTCTTTCCAAAAAAAAATGTTAAGTATATCTTCTTACTGGATTTTCACATGCAGTTAGGGGAAAAGTGCTAACCCTTCAATGCCTGTTGCCTCACAACAGTCCTGTGTGCATTTTTCAGAATTTTCTTTTCACATTCCATTGCAAGTGTTGTTACAAAAATAAAACTGAAGATACATGTCCATGTGCTGTTTACAATTCTCCTCTGAAAACTGTGTTGAGATTGGCTCGGGGATAAAGTGGCAGAGCAAACCAGAAACAGAAGTAGATTCCTGAGAGCAGCTGGCGTACCTTTTATGAGAACCTTCCAACATCTCTACCTCTTCAGAGGTCATTCTCATAAATTAAGAGACTTTAAGAAAAATGAATAATGTCAGATTTTCAGTTTGGCTGCTTCATAATTTCCTTATATTCATCTTGTAGGTCTTTAGGCCTCATGTCTGCATCACTGTTCTATCCAACATATGACTCATCTTTCCAACCTCGCCATTCTAGTTCTTATTACTTCAATGCTTGTCCATTTTCATATATGAATGTTTAATATGTTTTTCACTATGGGACAGTAATACTGTTGCTAAGTGGGTACTACAAGTAGATTGTGTTTACAATAATTTATATTTGAGGTATCACCTAATTCCTTATAAAAAACTGAATTGTCCTTTTATTTCATCAGTAGTGTTTTACTGGAAAAGCTCACTAATTCCTTCTTATACTGGAGGTGACACATATGTTTCCTTAATGGTATGTTAAACATTCTCCTCCTGAGCTACACTGGTCTTTGCTTCAGTCTTGGGAAAGTGATAATGGGTGCTGTTTTCTAAGAGTTTATATGCAGCTGAGATGGTTTGCTCAGAGAGAAGAGGAAGTTATATATGATCTGTTTAACAATTCACCAAATGCTGCAGGATATGCACTGTATCTTAACAAGGGATTGAGACATGATGGATGAATAGTTTTATGCCTCAACAGTGCAAATACTAAGCACAGTGTCTCCTTGTGAAACTTTTCTCAAAACAGCATTTTTTTCTTTTTTACCCATTAGTTCCGAGTGCTGTGCCACTTGAATCCATTCAAGGGAGTACCTTTGAAGAGAAGATTTTTCTTCAATGGAGAGAGCCAGCGCAAACATATGGTGTTATTACTTTGTATGAGGTACCTAGCTTTTTGCCATTCTTTAATTTTTATGTACAATTTTGATTTGCAAAAGTGCATATTTTTTTTCCAGTTTCTGTAAAATGAATATTCTTTTTGAAGTTAGTAGCACTTATAAAGTAATAAAACCCACAACACAAGAAAGACATGGACTTGTTAGAACAAGTCCAGAGGACAGCCATGAGGATGATCCGAGGGCTGGAGCACCTCTCCTGTGAGGACAGGTTGAGAGAGTTGGGGCTGTTCAGCCTCGAAAAGAGAAGGCTCCAGGGAGATCTTATTTCAACTTATTTCAAGCAGCCTTCCAATACCTGAAGGGGGCCTAAAAGAAAGCTGGGGAGGGACTTTTTACAGGGGCAGGTAGTGACAGAACAAGGGGAAATGGCTTTAAGCTGAAAGAGAGTAGGTTTAGATTAGATATTATGAAGAAATTCTTCACTGTGGAGGTAGTGAGACAGTGGAACAGGTTGCCCAGAGAAGCTGTGGATGCCCCCTCCCTGGAGGTGTTTAAGGCCAGGTTGGATGAGGCTTTGAGCAACCTGGTCTAGTGGAAGGTGTCCCTGCTGATGGCAGGGGGATTGGAACTAGATGATCTTTAAGGTCCCTTTCAATTCATACCATTCTATGATTCTATAATATCAAATATGTAATGTAGGAGTAATGTAGGACCCAAAATGTCCCTGAGTTACCAGCTTTAAGAAAAATACTATATTTAGAACCATGTGAAATAGCATTCTATCTAGTAATGTGTAACAAATATTTAAAAGATTGAAAGACAGATCTTAGTGAATTATTTTTTTTAAAAAGGAGACTTAACACAGTGGTGACAGTCAACATCATATTTAGATAAGTCTCATTACAGGAAGCCTATTGTAATAGAAACAAGCAGGCATAATTAAAAAAAATCTAGATTTTTTTAAAATGCAAATTTAACAAAATTATATGTTGTTAGAGGTATAAAAATCGCTGCTTTTCCTCATGTGGAACCTCTGCCTGAATACCTTTTAGAAAAATTGACAAAAGACTGCACAGATTAAGCTGTCAGACAGTAATCACTGTTAAGCTTCTTACCTGACCTTACTACAAAATTGGTATTGAAATGCTTTGTTTTAAAAAAAAAAAACACCTAAATGAGATATGGTGTAAAAGAAAAGTTAAATTGAATGGTAACCTACTGATACTGTTTTGAAAACTATTTTATTATAAGAGGGTAAAATGTTATGAAAAAGTATGGATTGATTTTTTATAAAGCTAACTACTTTTTAGCTGGTTTAGCCATTTTCTGTCTTCAGGGATCAGAATGTTTTAGTTAATATGTTAATGTTTTTACTGATGTTAGGCTTTATGTACATAGAAACACACAGTGATGAATCATCTTTCTGCTTACGAACATGCTTGCGTGTCTAGTTATATTGCTGAGGGATATATTCACTGTATACATGCAATTCATTATTAAATGTATATACATACATAACTTCATCAGCTGTAATGGGAGTTGTGCAGTTGTATTCAAAGGTGGAAAAGAATTGCTTGGCCAGACTTTCTAAGGTAGGAGGACTGTGCAAGTCTCTGAACATCAAAAAAACCTAGTATTCCAACAATGAGGAGAATATTGAGAAGAAGATATTGGTATCTCCTTATACTGTTTATCTAATATGTTTCAAAGCAGAGGTGAAGGTAGCAAGACAATCAGTTAAATCAGAAACTTGGTTTAATTAATTTTTAGTTAATCTTTTTAAGTAAAAGATACCAACAGACTGATGCAACCAAATCGTCCCTTGTTCTAAAGACATCAACTCAGTCCTGTCAGGTGGCTGACTATGAGCAGGCACCTAGTGTCTGAAGATTTGTTTGTCAATACTTTTTCTCCCCTGATGTCTGCTTAGAAGCCTAAAACATATCACAAAGTTTTTATAAATATGACTGGTAAACTACACGGAGGCCAACAAATATACACAGTGAATTATGGGAACATTTTACCTATTTTAAATGTATACTTCAGTTGAAATACAAAAGTACACTTCAGATATATTTTAGATAACTGAAGGAGCTCACAGAATAAGATCCAGACAAGTTAGATTGAATTTAGGTATCTGTGTTTCATAGGTTGATTTGGGCTATCTGTGATGTCTCAGTAGGCACCTCTCTGGCTGATCTTTGTGCTGTCAAGGTAATGTATCCATCACAGCTCCAAATTATCCAAGCTTGAGAAGTGAGGTGTCTAGCTCCTGTCTATGGCCTGTTGCAAGCCAAAGCTTAGACAAAGAGACATCTAAACTTTAGCTGCATGTGCATCAATAATTCTGATCTAAAAAGCACAGCTGGTAAAGCTGCTCTTATACAAACATATGGCATGAAAACTATGGCGCTCATGACACTCACCTTTCAGAGAAAGGCCTAGCAGGTGAGCACTAACTTAGTAAGAGAGAGGCCTGAGTAGGGGACATTTCAGCCTGAGAGATTCCCCAATTCATGCTAATCTGCCTGTAGGGGAGTGACTCAGGCACAGAGCCACAGCAATAGCTGAAAGCTCCTTCCATTCATCTGTCACCTGCCACTGGGCTGGATGCAACTAGGGGTGAAAGGGTTAGTAGTGCCAGAAGGAAAGCAACAACAAGAGCACCAACTGCTTCAGTCTAGTGTTGAAGACACACAGCTTGGGTGAGACAAAACTGCAGGTATGTAAGCCTGAGTCAGACAGAGGTGCCAGGGTCTTCATCCCACCAGACAGATGAACTTAATGTGCAGACCTGAGACTGCATCGCTGCTTCCAGACAGAAAGCTCAGTCTCACCTCTGAGTCTAGTATTTCTTACTCTGAGTACCCAACTCCTTCTGTTGTTAAGAATCTCATAGCTTAGTCTGTTTTCTGGGGCCAGGCATTTGTTTTTAGTGCCTGAAGGAGACAGCCTTTTAATATATATGGTGGGAAAAACTGTGCGTTGAAGTATCAAGTATTAAAGTATTCATCGATATTGTGAAATTAAGTGCAAATCCAATTATTTTACCAATATTTAAATGAAAAAAAGCCTTTAGGTGAAGAAATGACATAATGACAAATGATACCATTTTGCTGCTCTAGCACCATTACAGGTCCATAGTTGTAGGAATAAAGGGATTAGTCCTTTGAGCAAGGTTTAATTTAAATTTGATAAAAATAGTCAACATCCAGTGAGAAAATAGCCTTGTGCCCTTTTTTTTTTCTTCACTGCAAAGCTGAACTGGCATTAACAATGGTGGACATAAGAAATTAGTTTAAAAAAAAAAAAAAGAGTAGGAACAGTCTTACAAGTAGGAGTAAAATACAGAAACAGTGCAAGTCCATTTTAACCAGGCAAAACACTTTTTTTTTCATGTGTTCTTCAGGATCCATGGAAGAACTTATTTCATTACAGAACATCAGCCATTTAGCTATCTAATAATTAAACACTGCAAAAAATTTGTAAGAATCTGACATAGACTGCAGAGTCTCCAATAGCGTGGCCTTATTTTGAATAAAACTCGACTGAGATTTTGGAAAATCCAGTTAAGAATCATAGAAATTTAGAAAACAGAGTTAAAGGGAGCTGCAGGAGGTCATTTAGTTCACATATCTGCAGCAAAACAGGATCAGCTGTATGTAAAACATAGTTGCAATATAGTTGTCCGACCTGTCTTTTAAAATCTCAAAAAAAAGTTAAGACCCGCTCTCCCACAAGCAGACTTAACAACACTTACCATCAGAAAGAGAGATTCTTTTGGGCAATATGTAACCTGAATTTCTTTACTCATAAAAGTTCAGATATTTGGTAATGTAATCTTCTTCTGTCTTCTGTTATAATTAGGAGAGTTAGTTGAGTGATTTTTAAGACACTTTCAGTTCAAATTTATGGATGAGGAGTTGTAGAAGATCTGCTTATATCTACCAAAATAATGTCAGGGTTTATCGAGATGGTATCAAAGTTTTTATTACTAATTGTCAGCACTTTATTGATGTTATATGAGATAGGTCATATAAAAACCAATTTTCATTAAGTAAGAGGTTTTAGGAAATTACAAGTGTTGAAGGTGTATAATGCTGATTCTTAGATGTCTGTATGTATTGTTTTATGTGTCTTCCTAATTATAATGATATGGAATAAATGTAGCAAAAAGAATGTCAATTATCACTTTCTATAATAAGTGTTGGAATTACTCACACACAAATGAAACTTTAAAAGTAAAAAGGAAGGATGAATCATTTTTACTTTTAAATTTTTTAATTAATTTCTTATTTTTAAATTCTCATCACAGTGCATGGAAATTAGTAATTAATAGAAGAAATCTGGATCAAGTTTTAATGTGAACTCACATTAACATTTCTAATGAAAACTAAAAATACTATTTGAATCAAAGAAGGAACTGAGGATACAATATACACTCTGCATATATTACTTAACATTTTATCTTTCCTTTCCTCCAAATGAGAATCTGACCTAGGTACAATATTATAACCTGAAAAAATCCAAATTAGCAATTACAATAGCTAAGCTTCAGACTAAAATACAAGCTTTACCACTTTCCGAAAAATTTGCCTTAAGCTGCCCTTATCATATTTTATGGATAATCTTATTCAGAGCAAAGTGTAGTTATAGTGAAGTCAGCTGGAACTGGGGGCTACACATTCTGTTATTTGCTTATCTGTTTTTACCTGGTTGTTTTGGTGTTGTTATTGTTGCTGATCAAAACCAACAGTGAAATGAATTCAAAAAACGACAGTGGTAAAGCAGTGTCTTGAAGGAATTAATGTAAGCCTCAACCCATCCTTTAGAGTTGTAATCTAGCTGCTTCTAAGTCTCTGTATCTATAAAAGTAATAACTCACACCAGTTATGGCTGAGTTTCTGTGTCCCTTCATGGGATTCAGGATTTGAAGAGTATAAGAGAGTAAGATAGCTTATCAAATGTCTGACAGTGCATACGTCAGAAGGGTTTACTGGATAAAGATGCAATCTCTGTCCATCTGCTTAAGGCAGTTTATAACTTTCTTATTCTTTTGCAGATCACCTACAAAGCAGTGAGTTCCTTTGACCCAGAAATAGACCTATCCAATCAAAGTGGACGAGTTTCAAAGCTAGGAAATGAAACACACTATCTCTTTTTTGGACTGTATCCTGGCACTACTTACTCTTTTACCATCAGAGCCAGCACAGCTAAAGGCTTTGGACCTCCGATCACAAATCAGTTCACCACTAAAATATCAGGTACTTGATTAAAGAATATTATTGTTTGCTTATGATAATGACATGGGTAGTTCTTTTGTTGTTTACTTCTTTAGGATTTAACAAGCAGCAAATTGAAAAAGTAAAATACATGTTCATCCCTGAAGGTCTTAAGGTGACATACATTAACATATCTGAAAAGCTTCCAAGTGCTTAAATATCAGTTTGTACTTTGAAATTCCTATTCACAACTGTAACTTATCACCCAAAAAACCCTATGAATTATGTACCTGCAGTCAGTGCCAGCTGCTGTTGCAACATTTAGCATAGAGCTTTTTGGACATGAGGATGAAGGTTGCATTCAGAGCTTAGTCAGCCTTGACATGATTCTAAATTAGTCCAGTAACAGTGCTGGAAAATCTCTTTAATGAGCCATGAACAACTGAGAGTAGAGCAGAAATACTGTATGTCTAGTGCTCACTTAGAACATGTAGCTAACTCCCAGCCTGTCTCTACCTTCCTAGCAGGCATGTGGACTGAAGTGGATATGAAACTGTATTAGACAAGAACATCAGGTCTAGTGGTTTTCAGATGACAGCAGCATGACTCTGTCACTTCTGCAGATCCATGAACAATATTTTAAAGCCCTCCCACAGGCAGAGAAGCACTTCATTTCTCTAGCTGAGGGGATGCAATAATGTTGCGTACTCTAAAATGCTTATGTAATTGACGACAAAATGTTTTGCAAAGTTACTGTTGACATCCCTTTACTCTTCACTTCTCTACAGTCTTCTTGGGAATTAAACTGTCAATTGAACTATGGCCCTTTGGTAATATTTACAGAAAATTACCCTGTCTATTTGTGGTCAGCTTTGCTTTTCAGAAAGGATAAAGGAAGGCATTTGGGTACAAAATATTCTTTCTCTTTTACTCTCATTCTTTTTACTTTTCCCCATCACTCATTTTTTGTCCTTTGTCCTCTCTGGAATGAAAAAAAGTAACAAGTGTTAATCAGAAATAGAGCAATTTCTTTTTTTCTTATTATAGGAAAAGACAGTTAATGCAAGGTGGAAATTATTGCCAATACAGGTGTTTTTAGAGAAAAAACCAAAGTTGTTGATTTTCAAGTTAGAAAATTATTCTTTATAGGAAGTCTAAACATAAATAACACTGATCAGTAACAATGGGGTTCATTTTCCATCCCCATTCCTGTACGGAGCAGAAACTTTCTCTGTCAGGAATCAACTTCTGACACGGCAAGACTTGATATGAGTTAGGATGGCAGAATCAGCCCTTGTTGAGGAAGGAAGGAGACCATTGAGAGTGGATGAGAATCTGGGCATTTGGGAATAGTGCTGGATCTTAAATTGTTGTTCTTTTCTAAATTTGATATGTCACCAACTAAAACTCATTAGTGTAAACAGACATTGTAGGCATGCTTGGGGATGAGACTAACCTCCAAGTTGCCATGCGGTAAGGTTCTGCAAGCTTTCTTATCTGCACCCCATTCTCTCATTACTTCATGTTAGTTACTGTACTAACAGGGAATGTTTGTGATTTGTGTTTGGGTAGTTAAAGCCAGTCTCTTGATGAATTTAAAATAGAAGCAGAATGTGTACATTTCTTAGTATCACTGAAAAATTGCAACTGAAATTTTAGCTTTTTAATATGGTGCCCTCTTTGCAGTGCTATTGTCTCATTGTCTCACTGTAAGGCTTTGAGGCTCTTGGTGTGGCCAGTGCTTTTGGAGAGATGTAAAATGAAAATTTTGAACATTTACAGATAAAAGATATCAGGATTTTTTAGAACAGATAAGATGGCAACAGTACATTCTGACCAATTTCTGAATTGACTCATTGCATTTTAATTTGTCTGACTGCATTTTCATTTGAATAAAATACTCTAAATTTCTTGTCTTAAGTGTTTGAGTAGTACTGTGCTGTACTGTAAATAGTTGCCATGTTTCATTCTACAGTTGTGTGATGGGCACTGATTGATGAAGTGATCTGTATGTAAATACATACTACCAAAAGCAGAGCTCACAGCAGTGCCTGTTATCAAAACTGATAGGCACTCTATTAGAAGACTGTTTTCTGTTGCATATCACTTTGTGAAAAGTCAGCTGTGCTGGCTGAAATTTTGTATGCTGCCTTTCATACTAAGAAGAATTTCATCCATTTCAAGAACACAACTGACATAATGAAAAATTCTGGTGACCGATACATTACTGAAGTGCTTTCAAACAGGGATTTAAATATTTAGCAAGAGAGACATTACTCTAAGCCATCACTCTGAAAATCTGTACAGATTTGGGCAATTTGTAAATGTTGCTGTTTGCACACAAATGGTGGGGAAACTTGACAGAATTGAGGAGCAGTCGCCATAGATGCCATACTCACAAAATAGATTTAAATTCTCCAAGCTTTTAGAGCCTTGCCTGTGTGTTCATCAACTCAGTGTGGCCCAACACAGACAGACAGTCTCTAAAGGCCTAACCTTTTAGTGCATCTGAGCTTTCTGCTGCTGAAGACCAGGTTGTGCAGTTGCAAAAACTGTGAACAGGAAGAATATGTCCTGTTTTCTCTGCTTACTGATAAGCTCCTCTTTATGTATAAGCAGTGTGGAGAAGGAAGAGTTCTAATCTAGACAGGACAAAAGTGTGAGAATAGATAGTGTCCAGGTATCTGTGGAGAAGAGAAAAAGTAGCCAGGACTAAAAGAAGGGACTTGGAGAACCGCAACTCATATCCTAGACAGGAAGACAGTTTTGGTGGAGGGAGACTAAGATTAGTAAACAGTGCAAGTAGGGACCTAGGAGTCATAAATTAGGAAGATTACAAGACATGTTAAGATGTTGGTGGAGACTAAGGGCAAGAAATACACGTTGCTAGAGCTGCTTAATTTGCTAGAGGAGCCTAGAGTTTGATATTATCTGTATGTGGAGCATAATATACTCTGAGTAACTTCATCAGTATGGTACACAAAGTATCCAATGGCTGGAAGATGAAGCCAAAGAAATAGAGATGCCAAATAGGTCTCCACGTTCAACCTGAAGTATTATTAGCCATTGGAAGAACCGGCTAAAGAAAAGATCTTCTCCCTCACCAAATGTATTTTCTTTTCCAAGCAGGAATTAGTGTAGGGCAGTTCAGTGCCCTGCATTATTCCTGTGGTCAGAAAAATCATTGCACTTTTTGCTTCTATATCCTTTAAATCTGTTAACTCTGTATCATCATTAACAGCTGGACAATAAGGCCACCACAGACTGCTAAATAAACAATTAATCCAATATAATGATTTAAATATGACTAGATGGTAGCACTAAGAAGAGTAGCAACAGTAAAAGACAATAACTGAGGCATCGTTTGTTTTAATCACAACTGTAATTCCTTAATGGAGACACAGTCTGCAAAAGTGCTGTTGGGTGTGACTTCAAACTAAGATAAGGTCTCGTGGTGATAATCCTGCTTCATTATTGTAAATTATGTCTGTGGTGGACAGTAGACCCAGGACAGTTACAGCATTAGCTAAAATTCCAGGAATGACAAATTCTGAGAGTGCATCTTAATACCACTGGCATACTGAGAAAACTGGTCTCAGTTTCAAAAATTATACTCACTTTAGCATGCACATTTGCAGATGCTCTTCTTGAGATAACTTTTATTTTCCAAGTCATGGATTCTTAATACTTCCCGCACACTTACTCTTACTAGTATCTGTTTCCTATCTTGAAACTGGCAGTGAGCTGGGATTTCTTTGGCTGGTTGGTTGTTTCTTTCCTGAAGTTATTTAACAGTTGTCTCACATTTGTGTTGTAACAGAAAGCATCTTAGACCTATAATATGGTCTTTATATTTGAAGAAGTCTAAAAATTACCTGTTCAAATAAAGATACAGCTCTTGAAAGAAGAAATACAGGTATAATGATTATTTTTGCCTCTTTTCTTTTCTTATTCTAGCACCTTCTATGCCACCATATGAACTTGAAACACCTTTGAATCAAACTGACAGCACTGTGACAGTCTTACTGAAACCTGCACAGAGCAGAGGCGCTCCTGTCAGGTACTGGGGAAAAAAATCTTTATAAAATTAAAACCAAATTGATTAATTTCTTGAACATGTTTTCTGGGGATTTTCTACACAACAATCAGTGTCTAAATTCATGTCTATATTAGCTCTAATTAAATTAAATAACTGAAGAAAATGAAAGTGCTTTGATGTTGAGTGTTCGCGTATTGTTTAAAGGATTTGATCCAGATGCAAGTGGCTTGTTCTTTGAAGATAAGGAACAAAGCTGTAGTTCTGTTGTGTGGGTGGCTTCTTTAAGGTAATTGCTTACTGCAGTGTTATAAGTTCAAGGGCATATCAAAATTTTTATGCTGAGCTACTGTCTTTAGTATTTACTCTTCTTGTTTACTTCACAGATTTAAGATAATAAACTCTTAGAACGTTAGTCAATTTAAGCAATATGTACTGTAACATTCAGAAAGTATTTACATTTAATTGACCATGATAGCAGAAATAATAGAAAAAAAAATCAACCTGGAAAACCAGTAGCTCAGATTCTTTAGTGTTATATAGGACCTGTTAATGAATTTCCAATTTGCAGAGGTTTATTTCACCTCCAAATACACAGTAGTGTGTAAGTCCTTCATTGATTAGAAAAGATGCTTGCTTTTCAGTGAAAAAAACAGAGGAATGGTTAGATTATTTTGAATGAGAACCAATAGTGAGCTCAATATTCTGAATAAATGAAAATAATGATGAGAGAAATACAGATTTTTCAGATGTTTAGGATAATTTTCCTTTTGGCTAAACATCTCATCCGAAATGGTTAATTCTTTTGTTACTGTAGGAAGAGTTTCCACCTATAGTGAATGACCGTCAATTGTTTTCATCATGATGCAAAGGTTTTTGGTAATTTCTGTCTATCTGGGAAGTACAGATCTGGTATACTTTTATATGCATGAATGAAAATAAATGTTCATTTGCTTTCTTCAGAATATTCAATGTTTCATATAATTAGGGTTTTTTTACTATGCAACATGTTCACTGTTGCATTATACATTATATATATGTAGGTCTGCATTTAGGAAGTGCCATCCTGTTGATCCTTCAGATAACTTTTTAAAAACAAAATGTAAGACTTTGGGAAGGTCTGAACCAGCTAAGAAAAAAACAGGAAGCAATTAAAGCAGATTTAATGAAACTGTTTGATTTAGCAGATTAGGTTAGAAACAGAATGATCTGCTGTTTGTTTTACTTTATCTTTATGTTTTTACTTTACTTTATAGTGTAGTTCTTCTGAATTCAAGAACCTGGATTAAAATAAGACCAGCTGGAGTCATTGTTGTTTAAACACAAACATATTAGACTATTAATAAAAAAAGTTTCATTCCTTTTATCTGCATCATGAACTAAAGATGATTGACTCCTATAGCAGTAGTGACATCTCAGAAACTTCACTGACAATAGAAAGCAGCTAGTTAGGAGATTAAAGTGTGCCAAGTAAGGTAATCAGTGGTTAGGAAAATAGGAGGAGAGATTCAAAGTAACATGAAGCTATAGAACTGACAGATGAACACAAAGCAGCAGATTAACCGAGGTCCTTTGCAACAGGTCTTAAAATAAAATAAATGCTGACTGCAAACTCCATATGTAAATACTAAGTGAAGCAGAATGAAAATTTAAGTAAGAATTTCTTGAAACTTTTAACATTTTATTGTGCATTACACTCTCAAATACACTGTAATTGCATAGCTTTCAGAACACATCCTGCGTATGGATTTTAACATCTTAGTCTGTATTCATTGTGTTTAAAAAGTTTAGTCATACTTCATTTATGCACACCACTAAGCAAGATTTCTTGTCTGTTGATTCCGCTAAAACTACCAGCTTGGTTAATGCAGATTTTTGGAACTGCACTAAACTTGCAGTGTAAATGATTGCTGTTGTTTTATTGATCAACACATCAGCTATGTCACATAAAATTCTTTAACTCCTGAGACTGGTAAGGAGGGCAGAAATTATACCATTCAAATCAACAAAGCTAATATCTGAGGTAATTCAGAATTGCAGCTTTTTTGTGTTATTGAATGCTTTTTTTCTATTTAAATATGAACAGTCCTGTTGTCTTATACCATATTTAGAATCCACGCACAACCACCACAACATAAAAGGAGAGAAAGGACAATGCTGATTTTTTTAAATGTTGATTCATAAAGCAGACTTTATAGAAAATGTTCAGGAAGCTCTGTTTACAATGATAAAGTACATATTAATCAGGAAGGCCAAATGGCATTCCAGGTTGTTTTAGAATTCATAAGACTGGACATGATTAAAATGTATTTTGTCAGAGTTTTAATACAACAAATACTGCTAGCTTTGTCTTCAATTTCAAGTCCAGCATGTTTTATGGCTGTTGCTGTGTTGTTTTTCAAGGAGATTATTTTGGAATTATATATGTTTAAAGCAGTAATGCATTCAGTAATGATGAATGTATGCACTTCTTTAACAGCTGGCTAAGCTATTTTGATTTTTAGAAGGATTGTAATTTGCAAGGCTTTTTTTTTTTAATTTAAGATGACAGCTCTTTGGAAATTGTGTAATGTATGTCTTGTTGCGGATATTGTCTTTTTTTCAAAGATATGTGTATGTAAGAGTCAGTAAAGTTTTAAAGAATTTGCATACAAAGCATACAAATGCAAATATTTTTTCTACAAGGGCTCTTCAACATTTGTTGAGGGACTGACACTTCCAAGGCAGTATCCTTTGTACTTTTTCCTTCTTCAGGGCAAGCTAGCCTAAAGTTTAAGAGACCCTGGGCCCAAACTGTCTGCTGGTGCATTGGCAGGTCAGTTCCATTTACTTGAACTAAGGAATGCTAATTTATTGCAAAGATCTAGCTACTGCACCGGAATGAAAAATGTAATACTCAGTATTTACTGTGATTTATGTATTCATCTGTGCTAGAAATAGCTGTAGATTGTTTGCCATATTCCATTATAAAAGGTTCTTGTGACCTTGTCTGGAAAAGTTTTCCTGCAAGCTTTTAGCTTCAGTGAAGAGAGACAAGTTTTCTTTGTCACACAGATTTCCATTCAGTCTTGCCATGATAAAGGCTGAGTGTTTCCACTTCTTTTATCTCACTTACATAAACAGCAAAATGCTGTCACCATATCACCTTCTTCCTGCTGTTCTGTGCCACATCCTCAGAAAGCCTTAAGAGTAAACACTGCACAGATTTTGGCCCAGATAACAGCAGAACCACCTGTCAATAAGGAGCGGCAGACTGGGGAAAGGAGCAAGGAGGATAAGAGAGAAGGCAAGGTAATCCAGGCTTTATTGTCCCTCCAGGTCTCTTTCTCATATTACTTTACAGAGCTTGTCTCAGATGGATTTGCCCCATGAAGCCCTTCTAATCAGTTAATGGCCTATTCAACCACCCTTTCTGTTCTTACAGACACCACAGATAGTTGGTACTTTGCTCTTCCAGCCTAAAGTGAGAGAATAGGGGGGCCAAGCACATCAGCCAGCAAAGCCCTGTGGATACAATCGTTTGCATTTGGGATGCCAGAGTACTTCCTGTGCTGAGTAGTGAGATCAGTCTTGCAGCACCTGAGGCTGCAAAGCCCACACAGGATGAGAGGGAGAGAGAGAATTGCATCATTTGCCAAGTAGTATAATTTAAAGTACTTTAAAGAAAACATGCCAAAAGAAGCAGATAAACTTTGAATTATGTGAGTTGAAAGCTGAGAGTGTGCTAGAGTGAAGGCAGTCTGTGTACTCTCAATGCATCAGTGTGCCCAACTTCTTCAACATGCAGATTGGGTGCCCTAAGTAAGAACAACTCTACTGGGAAAATAAAGCAAGCATCTCTACTTTAAGTCCTTAATTTTGAAACGTACTTTTAATCTCTCTTCCCTGAAGAAGTAAAGTATGTTATTTTTCAGCCCAAAATGCCATATTAATTTGTTAAGTATTTTGAAGTGCAGCTGAAAACTACCATAGAAATTTCAGACTGCATGTTATTTAAAGTGATAAGCACTCCTTTCTGCTACTTCATCAGGTAAACACTTCATGATGCATTCAGATTGTCTAAATTCCAGAGAGATTTACATTTTTTATTGTCCTAATCCAGACCTTTAAAGGCGCCCTGTAAATACTTGGTTCATTGTCACAGGTGGAATTAAGGCTATCTGCACATGGTGCCTGGAATAGAAACAGCATGATTCAGGGGGTGATGCATGGTGTAAAGAAACCTTTGTCAGCCCAAGTCTAGGGAGTATGTCCATTCTGTATGTGGCTTAGCTGTTTCAACAACACTTGTAGTATAATGATTATTAAATGAATGACAGAGGACAGCTAACTCCTACCCACTGACTAGCTGTAGGAAGAAGTAAGATAAACAGGTGGTCACCTTTGAAATACAAAGACTTGTATGTAATGTCGCTTCCTCTTAGACTGGCAGCAGGAGTTTCCACTACTTGTGCCATGTCAGTTAGGGCATGCAATGCTGTTCACATACTTCCATACAAAGAAATGGGATCATCTGAAGCCTGAGACACCTTTTGCAGGACCCTCCAATCTGACAGACAGCCTTCCACAGAAGCCACTACCTACCTTCATTCTTGAAACTTATGGTCTTCACAAAAACGTTCACCTGGCTGGCAAATCAGCAGATTAAATTGTTTCACTGGCAGTCAAGAAATCCAAACAAAAGCTAGCAAGCTAGCCAGGCTATTTGGAAACCAGTGGCAGATATCATTGAAACTCAAAAAGCAGCAGGCTTCAAGCACTCTGAGTACAGAAGTTTCAGGATATTTTCCATAACCTTGAAAAGACCGCGGGGCACTCACATTGCTGTCATGAGTACATGGCAGCCACCGGGCTGGGCATCCCAAGCTGCAATCCACTTCCCAGAGAAGAGACACTGATATCTCAGTCTGAGTGTCTGTGTTTTATGGTAAGAGTGCAGCATTAATTCCCATGCATGAATTATGGAGGCAGACATCATGAGTATGATTATGAATTCAGGATAAGTGAACAAATGAGTTTTGAAATGGGAGAATGCTGATTTACACAATAAGAGATGTGTTAGTGTCCTGTGTGGGCAAAAACATGGCAACAGCACATGCAAAGAAAAGCATTGCAATATCAGTATTTTTAGCTCTGTCCTCTCACAGTTCCTACCTAGCACATTATGTAATGCTAGCATGTTATTGTAATTTCCTTCTACTCCCAGTGACATTACATGGTAATGCAGTAATGAGAATAAAGAAAATCTTATGCAGACACAGCTGAGGAGAAAAATATCAAAACTGTGCATTAACCAGGGGAGATTTGGAAAACTTCCAAATAAAATGTAAAGTGAACTTTGGCCTTTCAAGAGCTCACTGATAAAACAGTCTAGGTCTTTGGTGGATTTATGGTAAAGAAATGCTTACATTGAATTAATGTTACTATGCATGTTCAGGTAATATTAGTAGCTCACTAGTATTCTGAAATGTCTTGTTCAAAATATAGCCTTTTGAAATACTGTGAGACCACAAGATCTGAAGACCATAAAGGGGACTTACTGTCCATTCTTTAATTTGCTTGCCAGAAGCAACCTTTCTCTCGTTCAAGGGTCTGTAAACATAAGACTTGAATTGTAAGCTGTAGGGTCAACTTTTGCCTGCAAACTGTATTTCCAAATCATAGTTTTACAACCTGTAAGGCAGCCAGTAAACTTGTTTGAGGATGTCTGTGGTACAGAAGGGACGAGGTTTTATTAATGCCCATAATTGTCACTTCTTTATAGCAACAAATGTAATTATTTAAAGCAGAAGGGTCAATTTTGGTTTCATTGAGGGAACGGTACAATAATTGCTTATACTATAAAATGCTATAATTCTTTTTTGTTATGCAGTAGAACTTGTCCTTGTATTTTTACTGTGACTTGAGTTAGAATTTATGGTTTGTGTTGCCTGGGCATGCATGGTGCAGCTTAACATGTCCTGCAGGCTTGTTCAGAAATTTCCATGGTCCTTTTACTGTGACTTCTCACATAGTTCCTGGGTCAAAGGAGCATTGATTCTTGATTTCTTCAAGTAGTAATTTGTGTCACTGAGAACCCAGCACATAATGCTATTTGTCATTTAGCAATATGATTAATAAAAATAAGGCTATGATAAATAAAGCAAGCTAAAGAAATTCCAAAATAAAAGAGATAATAGATTATTCCATATCTCTGAAGAGATTATTTTTCAGTTTCATAACTCACCAATACTTTCTCTTGGTTTTCAGATGTAATTAACAATTGAAAAATTTGCTGCACTGTTATAAAGCTCTGCTTTTTGCTTTTTGCTTTTTTTTTTAAAATTTCTTCTACATACTGGCCTTAAGTAGGATGCAGTAGAGACCATATCTTTGCATAGTTCCTAATGATAGTCTTCTCTGTATTTCTTACCTCTCATTCTGACTGCATGATAATCCAGTTCAGGTAGGCTAGTTCTTTGCTAACATTCTTTAGACCTTCCTAGTGAAGGCTGAAGTTCAGCAGCAGTTCAACAGGTGAATCAGAAACTCTTGGAATTCATACCCTCTTTTGCTGGCTCTGGACTGCCAACTTCAGTCAGAATTGATAAAACATGTTTTTCTTAAATTTACTTGCTAAAATGAAGAGCTTGGTCTCTGAGTATGCAAGGATCAGAACAGTGATCCCTTTCCAAGGAATGGCTACTCAATGCTCAGCTTGGCCTACTTTATATTTTTTGTGGTTCTTGAGATTCAGTTGCTTTTCTTTCATAAGTATTTAAATTAAATATGTATTTTTAAGTGGCTCTAAACCGGTGACCATGATGTAAGTACATGTTCATCATGTAAGTACATGTTCATCATGCTGTATTGTTAAGTACTGAATTATCAACTGAGAGGTGACCCAATAACATTCTGCATGTTTTGTTTATAGATACCAAATATAAATATAACACATTATTATCCATTTGACAGTAAAAGCAGATCCTGCCTGCAGCACTGGATTGTAATGCTGCACAGAAAAGATTTAATAACCTTCAGGATTAACCTGCTACAAATAGGATGAGATGCAAAGTTTTCGTTTCATGAGCTAATAACAAGGATGCATGTTGTATGATAGAGGCTAATTTTTAAAAAATAACAGAGGAGAAGAAAGTGTATATTAATGGCTTGTGGTATGACTGTGAATCATCAAAACATGGCATGACTGTGAAATAGGCAAATAGACTGTACACAGCAGGTGGGGTACACAGCAAAGATGACAAGCTATAAATGCCATTGTACAAGACAGTGACAGGACCTCATGTGAATTCCTGTGCCTAGTTCTGTCTACCAAGAATAGTAATTTACTAGCAACACAACAGCAGAGCATTATGGCATAAACGATCACAGAATTGGGAAACGTGTGTTACATGTGGAAGGACCAAGAGAGCTACACTTGTTTCAACTAGCCAATTAAGGCCAAGAGAAGACATGGTTGTTTTCTAAAAATACATCAGAAGAATAAACTTCAGGGAGGGAAAAGCACAATTTCAGTTCAGAGAGCATGTAAATAAGCAGCTCAAATATAAAGTGTCTACCCAGTGGTGAATTGAAGCTCTGAAACAGGTACAGATATAAATGTCAGGAAGGTGCTGCTAGATAAATTTTTAGAAATTATTATGAGATGCAGTATTGTATGAGAGTTGCTCACACAGTACTGTGGGGCCAAAAGTCCTTTTTCAGCTTTCTGTGCATGACAACCCCCCAAAAAACACAAGCTTTTGTCAATATGCTCACACAGACTACGGTTGTCTTCATCAGGGAGCCAAAAGTCAGCAGGGTTTTTTTCATAATTTAGGTTACAACACAGAAGTAACCTGTACCATTTTAATTGCCTTTTCCATAGATTCTTTGACAATGGTGCGTTTTCATACTGCCATTGACCTTAGGATTTTTTTCCTTTGGCGTTGTGTTTTTTGAGCAAGTTTATATGAGCCCCTTATTCACTAGCAAACACTAAGTGGCTGCATTGAAAAAGATTCTGTTTCTAATACATAAATGTGTGGCCAGAGGACTGTAGTTTCCAGGACAAAGTAATTTGGAGGAATTCCTAACTCTTAGTATAAATAATATTTGATTGACCCATTCTGTGTGTACTAAAGCACTTTGATCATGCATTGCAAGCAAACAAGTGAATGCTTTTATTTGATATTAAGTATTGTTAAAGGAGACGAAAGAATAAAGAGGAATGCTACATGGGAAGAGGAAGAAAAGCTATAGATGTGCTCCGAGTGAAACATTGTCATTTCCCATACTGAATGCTAAAAGAGCATTCATTTTACTGAACATTAACATGGAAACTTTCTGTTACAGTGTTCATTTAAGCAGGAAAGCAAATCACTGGCATTTACAATAAGCATCGTGACTCTAAAGCATTGCTAAGTAAAAGCTAATCTGCTCAACTAGATTACATTAAATGACATAAAGAAACATTAGAGTCACTTACTGGGCTCTACAACGGAAAGCAGCAACTCTTTAGTCAGGAGCAGTATAAATGCCTCAGCCTAAAACAGTCTCAGAGAGTGGTAGGATAGATGTCTAAGGCATTATAAGGATGTTGAATTTAGGGAGAGATTACCATGGGGAAATCAGATCAGGATGAATGAATTAACTGTATTCTCACATCTAGAGTTGAAGCTGTTTTCAAGATTAGTCTCACAGGGTAGTAGAAGCACAAGGCCAAAATCTCATCTGTGTTTAACAGTTGTACTAATCCTGAACTGTGCAGAATCTTTTATCTGCAGCCAGATTTCCTGTGGGAAGAGCTGTATAATGTCATACTGCCAAGGTTTCTATGCCACCTAATCCTACCAGAGTCATTCCCAGTGAAGGAAGGAGGAGGAGTTACACCTTCACCGGCAGAATAGAAGGTCAGCCTTGTATTCATCCACAGAAGTCCCGAGAAACTGGGGACAATGCCACAAAAATTTACTATTTTTCTGTGTCTGCCTGCATCGTTCTGCACTACTGATTAGAGTGCCCTGCAGAGCCTTTTTGTAGAGAAGAAATGATGAAAATGAATACAGACAGTAATCTCCATTACCAAATTGCTGGACCAGGACCCACTGCATTTAAGTTGTGGAAAGAGACAACAGCATTGAAAGACAATAATTTTGTTGTGGTTTTTTTGCTGTGGTCATGCTTTCTCACAGCAGAGTCTGCAGGAGAAAATGTGTCTGTGCCTTGGGTTGCTTAAGTGATAATGCTAAGCTTTTCAGTTGCAACTGAAGCACAGGCACATGCTGCTTTCCACCAAGTCTCCCATGAAAGCATAGTGTCTGGTAGGAGGAAAAAATGGACAAATGAGACAACATCTTAAACCACCGCAGCAAATCTGTTTAAGCTAGTCTCTCCATGCTCCTTGTTGTATCCCCTGGTTGAATAGATTAAAAACTTCATATACTCCATGAATGTTTTAATGAGCAGTAAACAGTTTTAAAGCTTTGAATCAAAAAAAAACCTGCTGAAATTGGCTTGTGTATTCATTCAGCTGCCTCAGCAAATATTTTTCTTTCTGTGCTGCACACAAACCAGCAGGTTGCAGAGCATCCTCGAAAAAAGAGTGAAAATAAGCATTCTCCCTCTATTTATAAACCTCTTCTTTTAATACATCTATTAGCTTAATTCTCCAGCCCAATTCAGTAGTGAGTTTCCAGTACGTAGCTTTATAGAATACAGAAAGATGTCATTCTTTTAGTGTTAACATTGTATCATTAATCCATTAGCTCATCTCCTGCTCTAAATACTACTTCGTCATTTCTGCGTAATATCCAGGCTCCTTAATCAGTTTGCATGTGCATATTATTTTGCATTCTTAAATAAGAGCTGTGCAACTTGTTGTAGTTACACATGTGAATGTTGTTACATTTGCAGAGCGTCCACACCTCATGGGCACTCTCCAGGGCACAGTCACAGCATTGCAGGAGTTTATGGTTTACTGGAATATATTGAAATAGAACATTGCTTACTTGTAGTCAGTTTTTTTTAGCAGAAGTGATTTTTTTTTTTTTTTTAATTTGTAAACACCTGAAGATACTGCATTGTATGTGTATATCTTTATATTGTGATTTTAAATCTATAAGCTGTTTGTTTGTTTTTCTTACCTTTTGGTGCATCCCTAGGAATTTGCAGGGAACAGAATGAAAACCACTGCTCTAGGTGCAGCATCTTATATAATAAACATAAACTGGGCATTGAATACAGGAGAATGAGCAATAGTGTATCTTATAATTTATGTATGGATTTAGATCTGAAGAAATCTTCCTGTTCTTTAAGAATATCACATTATTTCTTAGTCTATTTTTTTCATTATTCTTATACTTTATCTTTGTGTAGCTAGTGGTCTTCTTCAGGACTATTCAGCAAGAAACCTGTGGTTTGCAAGCGGCCCTGGATTTATTTGAAAGTAGAAATGACTCAGGCAGGTTCTTGCATGAATATTGCCTCTTTTTTCTGTTACTCCATTCCTTTTAATTCCAGTGCAGAATTTTATCATATTGTATCCAACAACTCTGAACATTGTAGAATGATAACAACATAGCATAGTACTTCCTAAAAAAATACCTGAATCTCAAAATTGTGGAAATGACATATCACATTCATCCCATGTAGGTTTAAAGAACTAGTAATGTCACTGTTAAATGAGAGTCAGCCTTCCTGTTTTCTTGGGGATCCAAGTGAACTCATCATTAGACCTTGCTAGACCTATTCTCTACCTAATTTGTGAAGACTGGGTAATAGAATTGCATCCTGTTCTGTAATAAGAAAAATAATAGTTCATTTCTTTTTTGCACCCTGGCTTACTTAGCAGGGAGGAACCAGGTGGAATGTGATGGTTCAGGTACCATCAATGATCAATGAGCTGAAAGTGTGTTGTAGTAAGTCCTTCCATTCTAGTCAGAAGCAGACCTACAATTGCAAGCAGTAGTGAGCTTTCTTTGAATATCAGAGAGTCAGGCATACACTTTCAGAAATGCTACTACTGATTCTGGTGAGATGGCCTGTGTGATCTCACAGGTTTTTGCATATTGGTTTGCATGCGTTCAGACTCCTGGAATTTCCTTTTGTTTCTTCCTAGTTGAACTGTACTTCAGTACCATTGTGCATCAATATTTTCTTTCTCTGCGACAGACTGAAAAGAAAGGATCAGTCAGCTCTGATGTGGCTTTCAGTTTTGAATATTTCCTTCAGATCCCCTCTAACTTTGTTCTTTTTTAGGCTAAATTATTTTAGACAGTTTTGCTTTCTTTAATTTCTTTATATCTGTGACAAGAATTTACTCCTTTTTCCATGCTTTCCAGTTGTTTTATAAATTGGCCTTGGCAACCTGAAACCTCATGAGTTAAATGGTGTAATAATGGCTTATAAAAGCACCTCGCTTGGTGTACCAAGATATTTTAATCTCGTATTTATGAATTTACCATTTTTCTGTGTTCTTTTTAAAAAGAAATTAAGAACATAAAGCTGATTAAGAGTCTTTGAAATGGTCTTTGGATTGTTCCAAGTATCATAAATGTAAATTAATTGAAAGTATGTTTTCTGGCTTGATACCAAAATATATTGCCATAGTTTCAGCAAAATTAGTTGAAATAGAAAACATTGTTAATAGGAAACACAGTTCTTCAGACAATGAAAATCTTATTTTATGTTACAATGGCACATTTTAGCCTGTGGTAAAAGATAAGATTGCTCAGTTCTTACTACTATGCATAGGATTTCAAAGTTATATTATTTGATTTGGATTAACTTTGACACACGGTTGTGCTTGTTTACAATCTAGGCATATGCTGTTAAGTCTTTGGTAATTCACCTGACTCCACACTCAGGCAAATGGAACAGATGAACAGAAATGTATTATTAAGAAGTCTTAAAATAACTTTTATTCCACTACTGGTATTCTTTGAAAAAACCTTGGCTTCCTAAGATGGTAGGACCATATCTGCTACAGTTTCTCAGTGCCAAACTGACTGAAACAAAGACTTTTATAATCAGCTGATAGTTCTTATCTACTTTTATACCATATAAGGTGATAATTTTGTATACCATGTAGATATCTATACATGATATCTAACCTTTAATTATAATTGCTGTGTCCTTGTGCTTGTTACAAATTTCTAATTACTAAATTGCAATGACATCAAAGAAAAAAAAATGTTCTGATCAAGAAATCTTTAAATTAGTTAAGTCAAAAAAATCAGCAGCAAAAATCTTTCATCTTGACCTAATTTACTTGAAATTCTATGCCTGATGTGAAGATTAATAACATGTGGCCTTTTAGGGGGCACTCAACTGGAGTCTAATGTTCTAGTTGTTCTTTTATTATCCCAAGGCTCTATAACTAAAGGATTTTTTCACCCTGTCCTTTGTTCACAATATGGGACTGTAATTGAGTTCATATTTCTCACCCAACCTTTCAGCTGTAATTAATATTTTATTATATCAGATTTTATCACTAAATAGCCTAGCAGCAGGGTATTGAGCCACACACGTGCTCTTGCATACACGTACACACACAGAAGCGATAGAGACTTATTGATGCCAAGCAAGTTCCATGTAATGAGTTATGGTTGAGAGAATACAAAATACGTTCCTGGTACCCAGCTAATATTCCAAAGCAATTTAGGACTGATCTTATCCTGATCAAACTAGGACAAAGATAAATTAAAGCTACAAGAATGAAATATTCAATGCTGTGTTACTATATCAAGCATGTGGCATCTAACAGAAATTGTCTGTGCAAGACCAGCTATTATCTTTTTTCATTATTATAGTTTATGACCAAGAATGGTTTAGTTCATACACTTTTTGTACTAAGCATTACACAGTGTTTTCTGAGGTTTGCTAAGCACAAACACCTCCGCAGCATGACAGATATAAAAATGTGAGCATTTAATTTGTTACGCTCTTTATTCTTTAAACTGGAATAAACCAAAATGCCTTTCTTTCATTGCAGTGCATACTGACGGATTTTTTGTTACTCTAAACTATTCTGATGGAAAGATGTTTTTAGTACAAATTCTGAAAGAGGGAGGCAGTATTATCATATAAATAACTGTAAATAAGATTGGAGATAAATGTTTCCTAGAACTAGATAACTTTGATGATCAGTGGTTTGTATTATAAAAGCTTTCCACATAATTTGGGATTAAGTGGCATTCCTTTTCCAGGCAGGTTTTACAGAAATCTCCCTCTCCCCCTGCCTCCCCTCTCTGCCTCTCTGTCTTTACCTCTGCATCCCCCTCTCTCCTACCTTTCACGCTATTCCTCCTTCCGTCCTTCTCTCCCTGCTTTGAATAGTTGATTGCTGAAAAAAAATAATACTCAAATTAAGATAGAGGCCATCAGCAGGATAGTGTAGAAGAAGCTCTGTACTTGAAGTTGTGTATTTTTTTTTTATATATCAGCAGAAATACCATCTTGAAATGTATCTCCGCAACATTTTTTTTTAAATCATTTACTTTATTGGTTGTTTGTGCATAAAATGTCACCAAGATAATTAGTACGCACATCTTCCGCAGGGGAGAGTTCTATTGTAGAGATGAAGCTCGGCATCTTCAGATGGCCAACAGAGGAATTACAGTATGTTTCTGGTTACTGAAAACCATAGCCTTATTATGGTAGGAAGGATGGCCTAGAAGATACAGCACTGGGGCTTGATGCAGATGAGACCACAATTTTATTTCTGGTTTGGGTAGAGACACTCTGTGTAGTTTTCTGCAGATCGGTATATCATGCTCTCTCCATTCCTGTCCTCTAAACTTAAAATAAATGGCAATAGCATTTTCCTCTCTAAAGGAAAAGGGGAAAAGATATCTATGTATGGTGGTGAACTACTTGACAATGGTGAGGAGTGTCATGATAAGCAGCTGTATATATAGCTGTCTGGAGAGAATTATTTGGGATTTTTTTACTCACTTCTTCCTTGATGCCCACCAGAAGATCTCAGAATAGTGGCTTTGTGGAATATTTTGTGGAATCATTATCCTCACAATACATCCATGGTTTTCATTCATTTTAAATCCACATTGTGACCTCACTACAAAGGAAGTAGGAGGCATCCTTGTTTTATACTGCTCAGTAGCGAAGTCAGTCTGAAAGCCCTGGAGAATCTGAAGCCTTAGGTTAGTTCAGTTTAGACCAGCATCATTTAAGTTAGTGATAGTGCTGCTTGGGCTTTAAATTAAGAGCATAAAGCCTTGTGGAGTGAGATCAATAGCATCTGGTGTCTAGAGGGACTGAGCCTTTACACTCAGTAGGAATAAAACCTGTTCACTGGTAAAATGAAGGAAGGCAGTGCTCCTTCGCTTGTGTGTGCTATATAACATATCTAAGATAAGAAACCTACTGAAGTATAACTAATTTAAAGTTTACACCTGATTTTATTGAGATTTCCTAAGAGAACAAGGCTTATGTGTTGTAGTGTTCACCTGTCTGTATGTTCCTTCCTTCCCTTGTTAATATTGGACCTCTTGGAAATTTTCAGACACATATAAAATAGTGTGAATGTTGCATAAATAGCAAATTTCTCACACATTTTGGAATCTCTTGGTAGAGAGGAAAGACCCAGATTAGCATCTATGCTGAAGGATAGGCTGTGTTACAGTACAGACTAATTAATTTATTTAATTTGGTCCATCAGTAGAGAGCTACAATTCACATACCAGCACGCCCATATGTAGCCCAGAAGCAGCCACAGCATGTGTTGCCTCTTTTCTAGCCAATATCTGGGGGATACTAAAAGGAAATGAGCATATTGAGGCAGGGTGGGAGCTGGGTATCATAGGCAACATGTGGAATAGAAATGGGATTACAGCATGTTCTTGAGTACACATTCTGAACTTCTTGCTCTGAAACTTGTAGCGTCTTAGTCTATTTATAAGGCTTTGAAGCATCTTCTGTTTCAAATGGCATTTCAGGAACCCAGTACAAGGTCAGTGTAAATGGGATGTTGTTGTTCCATATACATGACAGAGATAGCAGTAGCGAAGTTTTATACTTTCTAGAAATATAATGGTGACATACCTAATAGAAAGATTATCAGTTTATGTATACCACAGTTATTTGTGGAAGAATCCAAGTAGCAGTTGGTAGAGCAGTTCAAAAAATACTCAGTAGATCATCATGAATGTAAAGAAAGCTTGTAGCAGTCATCCTTGGATAAACAACTCCCGCCCCCTAAATCTTATAAAAGTACCTTATATGATTTCATAACTATATTATTAAATATAGTAATTTTATAAATTACATGTGGTATGTTTGTAAAAGGTGTTTGATTTCATAACTATGTTATAGTTGTATATTTTACAAACATACCGCATGTTATTTATAAAAAGTAGCTGACTGTAAGTTGTTATAAAATGCTTTGTTTTAAGTATACCTGTATTAGTTTAACTTAATTTTTATTTTATCTTTCCTACTACTACTTTTTCTTTCATTTCTTGTTTATCAAAGGCTATGGTATGTCTCAATCTGTTTTCAGTAAAATATCTATTCTTTTATTTCCCTTTAATTTTCTTCTCTACATTCCTACCCTGTGTAGTCTTTCGTATTCTTAAATGTTTCCATTTTTTTCTGGTTTTGTTTGCCCAGTTTTTGTTTCTCTTTTCACTTACACAGTTACTTCTCTGCAAATTAAAACTATTTAAATGTGTCCTTACAGTCTCTCCATTGTAAACTTTTCTTTTCCTACGAAAAATTAAATACACTGTCAAATATCTGGTGCCCTCTTTAGCTTGTCACTTGCAGTCTGTATTTAGTAGCTAGATCTCATTGATACAGTATGGAGCACATTAGGGGAGATCTATAATGAAAGATTTCTTTTGCTCATACAGCAAATACATAGTTAATAGCTGAGCGAATTTATTAATATAGAGCAAAATGCTCTCTTGCCTGGTATTACTTACACCTGTAAAAAATTACTTTGAAGTCAGTATGAAACAGTACCATTCTAAGCAGGTTTAACTTTCTTCTTATTTTGCACTCACTTTATTCTGTGCAGGACTACAGAATATGTACAAAATTGATATATTTTCTTTACATTTGTAAGTTTCAAGAAAAAGCAACCAAATACATGAATCCATAGTAAGTATGGAGAACACAACCCACAGAGAGATTGTAAGTGGTTCAGAAGAAGTATGTTTCCGACCATATGATCATAGTGGGTTTTTGTGGCCTGCAATGTTTTAGAACATTTTTTTTTAGCAGAAGAAATAAAAATTAAAAACTTTACCTTCAAAATGACGAAGGGACAAAGGGACGTATCTTTATCTTTATAGGAAAAGAAAGGATAGAAGTATGTGGTTATTTCTAAGTATGGAGAGTTGCCAATACATTGTCCCTCATCAAATTGATCGTGTTAGTATACATTAGTAGTCAGTCCCTTGGAGAGTGGAGGTGGGGAAATTTTATTTCAGGATTAAGGAATTTCAGGTGTAGAAATGTATGTAACAGTTGTGGAGACATAGTCACATGCTTGTCATCCTATTTGTCATAATTCTGACAGTCTCTTATGCTTGTACACCAATATGATAGTATGACTCCCAATCTTAGTTGGGCACCAGTATTTAAATAATTAGAAATAACTAACCATGGGTCTGTATACCCAGAGAATTAAAAAGAAAAATCATCAATATTTATCAAGGATTTGAGGGGTTGGGTGGGTTAAGAGTGAATCCATATACTGGGAAATAAGACAAAAAATGAAATACACTGTGTAATCAGGACTAGGTGGCACCCATCTGGCCACTGAAGGGTGGAAGAAGCATGTGTCATTGTCTCCATTTCCTTTCTCGCAGATTTTCTTCTAAGAATTTTTGGATCCCAGGCTGTGATGTTTCCCTTATATCCTACAAAGTTCAAACTTACAAAAGAGAAATTAATCAGTTCTAGTTTTGGAAAAAACATTCAAATCCCTGATGAACTTATGGTGGCCATTGCTTTACCACTTTCAGAGCCCATCTGACTCTTCTGCAATTAAGATATTATGTAGCAACTATTTTCCCTCACAAAGGAATTGAATGCATTGTCATATCCTCCCCTGGTGACTGTCCTTGGAGGAAAGAACCAGCAAAATATCTTTAACTTCCAGTGGTATAATGCTCCCCAAATGAGAACTGTTGGGATTTCCTTTATAAATCCATAGGAATGATAAGGAGAGGTTTGTTTGGATGTATTTTTCCCAGAAAATCCCCTTTGTAAATACTGACTTTTAAGTCTTTGAGACCGTCCATACGAAAGAGTTGGGCAGTCACAAAGCAGCTTAGGAGTTTTACATTAAAAACCAGATACCATTCCCCAATGGACTTGGGTCTGTGAAGATAAAGCTTATTACGACACTTGAGAGTTTACATTTGGCACTATCTCTAGGGGCTGAACCTAAGCCGTCTTATCTTCTGCATTACAGCTGTTGAGGTATTTCTGTTTTGATTGATCTGAGAAATAGGACTCCTTGCATATCAATGGAGGTGCTGTATAATATTAGTCCCTCTTGTGTTCACTCCACGTCTGATTCGGAAAGATTTGTGGCTTTCTCCAATTTGACTTTTCCCATGGGCTGGAAATTTCCCATGCCAGTAATAGTGTTTCCTGAGAACGAAGACACATCCTGCCTTAGATGGTCTAACCAGACTTATCTCTTGACTTACAAAGCCAGTAAATAAAGCCAGGTGTAGACATACAATAATTCCATTCAAGTTTCAACAAGCTACTAGCACAAAATTTTATCTTTTCTTAGTCCCTTTCCTACACTGTCCTGCAGACCTAGAAACCTGCCAAAGATTGTGGAACTTCTGTTTGCATAAAACCTCCTGACTTCAAGTACAGATGTAAGCAAAACGTTATAGGGATTTAAGACTCCCATCACTCACAAAAAGAAAAGGCCATACACCTTTAGTAGTGGTGTGTCAGGCACTTAAATGTGAGCAATTGCAAGAATTTTGGTTACTTCTGTGTTGCCAGCATGATTTGCAACATTGTCTAGTACACCTTCTTTTTTTCCCATTTATGGATTAGATCTTAGTATATTACTCTAACAATACCTGCATCATTGTTGTGTTGGCATTTTTACAGCAACCTTGATTTGGAGGTTTTGTTTGGTCTGTTTATTTTTACTTAAGTTCTGTATTTTCATATCTGAACCTTATGTTCATGCAAGGTGGTTTTTTTTAAGCTCCTTCATTTTTTTCTCATTTTAGAAGCTATAGCAGGCAAGGCTGTATTTTGTTTAAGGCCCAAAAAATCTCTGATCTCCTAAATAAAAGGTTCCTTAAATGGAGAGGGCTACCTTGAGCAGTCTTCTTCATCATTAGTAGGCATACTCATTTGTCCTTTTGCTAATCAAAAACTCCCTGATCTTACTTACAATCTATAAACTCTTAAATTCATGGAGTCGTTGACCTAATCCCTATCAACCTGTAACAATGCCAATTTACTCTCAGGGGGAAAAAAAGAAAAAGTTACAAACTCATACAAATTGCTTCATTTCTAATGCTTGGATAGAAAAAGTAACCCCTCCCAAATAAACTACCCATTGTATGTTCTTTCAGACTGCCTGTGTCCAGAGACCATACCCTCTCTAGGAACAATTATTACTGCTCCCAGTTCTTTCAGACTGGGATGAAAGATCTAAATGCTGATCCTGAATATAGCAATTGTCTGTGATATGCAGACAAAACACAGTTGAACAGGATCTACTTCCCCCTGTGACAGAATATGCAAAATTCTACAGTGAGCATAGGGACAGCAATACTGTCCAGCTGGTTCTCTGGCTTCACATCTCTACTGAAAATGACAGCAGCTGGAATATATTTTGTTCAGTATATATGTTGATAGAACTCCTAACCCACTGGCAAAGCCTATGTAGCTATGATAGTGAGACATCTGATAAATCAGGGATTGTCATTATCACCTTTGTTTTATGCCACCTATAATAAATAAACACACTCTCGCTCGGTAGGAGGAGGATTAGTGGCAATTTATTTTACGCTTTTTCTGTTTGACTGCTAACTGTAATTTATTAATTCTTGTACTTTAAAGAGTAATTTCCCTCTTCCTTTTCAAGATTCAGTTTACATATAATTTCTAGGACTGTAAAATTTTAAATTATAAGATGGATGACAAGAATCTAGTGCAATATAAGGGCAGGAAGAAATAGATCAAAATCTCCAGTGTTACATATAGATATGTTACGAACATGTCAGAAACAACTGATGACAGAGATGAAGAAGTTATGTTACAGATTTAGATAAAAAAATTGTTTAAGATAAAAAAATTGTTTAAAGATTGTGGATTTTTTTAAAGAAGCAGTGTTAAACAATAAACTTGGTACTCAACATACAAACAGCAAAGATATATGAAACTTTGGATGCAAAACATGAATGAAACAACTGATATTTTTAGAAAGTGCTTATGACCTATATGGCAGTATGATAGAAGAACTTTTAGTGTGTATACAAGTATTGGTGAAATTGTGGGCACCCTTTAAACTGTTACAGTTTGACCAATTGAGTTCTTCATGGTCATAAATCTAAGATAATAAGGTGGTTTTGGGGTTTCTTAATTTTGCCATCTATTGGAACTTTGGTATTTTAGTAGAATAATGCAGTGAAGTGATTCTAGTGTATAGATAAAGTAAGGCTATGGGAATAAGTAACTGAAATAATAGTCAGTATGTAGATTAACAGTTATTCTATTGTATAAATCTGTTCTCATTAAAACAAAGCAAGCATCCAAGTCGAGATACAGAAATAGATCTAGAAAAAGTACCAGTTACATATGTTTATAATAAAACAGAAGACTAAGAAGAGACTTACTACAGTGGGCAGAAAACTTCAAATTAGGCTCTACAGTCTCATCATTAACAGTCTGAAAAATAGGCCAACAGTTTACACAGCTGATCAGGGGACTGTTAGTGGATTTTAACAGCTTTGCAGGCTTTGTATATTTCCCAGGGAAAAAAAGCCCTATTTTTTTCAGGGATAACAGAAAAGAAGGTCTTGAAGAGGTTTCAGTTTTGAACAACTGAAGCAGGCCAGAGGGAATAAGAAACTTTCACATTCTCATTTAACAGCTAACTGAGGCACAGAATATTTAAATGACTTGCCTAGGATCACACACAGCAGTTGTATTAAGACTAGTAAATAAATTCAGATAATCTTAGTCTAGATTCAGGTCCTTAGGCCATCTCTCTTCTGCAAAATAAATTTTTAAAAATTCTTTATGGCTTCAAGGAGTTGCTTTCAGTTAGGTGAAGCAACAGGACTGTTTAGAGAGAAAAAATAGAGCTGACATGTCAATACTGAAAGAATCAAGCTTGTTTTCCTTTGTTTTCAATTTGGAATTACTTTTGTTGGAGATATAATTCTAAATTCATAAGTCTCAATTAATAAATACCCAGATTGTATATGTTAAGGACTTCTGTATTAAGAATCCTGATGTCCATGCTTTTATCCAATAGGCACTGCTTGGAAAATTATTTTATCTCTTTGAATGAGTCTTTGATTAATTAAAATTTGATTTACTGTATTCCAGTAATGTGGAATAATGTCCTGATTCAGCAAGCTACTAAAACCCATCATTTCATGTACTTAAGAATAGCTATACACTGTCTTTTTTGAATTGTTTGGTTCATTTGTCTAAATATCCTTAGCATCTTTGATTACTGTGTTAACATGTTTTCTTTCTTCTTTCGTGTCTCTTTTTCAACTGAAAAAAATTGGTATATTTAGCAGACATTGACAGACTATTTTAATTTAAGCAAACCAACTGCAGTAAATATCTGAGAAGCCTGGTATCTCTAATTTCTAACCAAAATTACAGTCCTTATTATGTTCAAATCAGTATCTCTGCATAATCATTTAAATTTGGAACTGTGTTGGAATTGTTTAAATAAAAAGTAGTTTAAAAACTACATTAAATTTTACTTTTCCCAGAAAGCTTTTTTAATCCCCAAATTTGAAATATTTGAATCTGAAGTTAAAAATAATTCTGGTGTGTTCCTTTCTTGATGCAATGGTAAGTTTCAGTCTATATAAAAGTAGGTTTTGTGTTCAGTTTCCAAGGCATTGGAACTCTATAGTGGAACTGCATAATATGAATTAAACTTAAATTACATTTCTTTCCTTCAGAAAAATCAAGTTCTACCAATAGCCAATATGCTTTTGGCACCTTTCACAGTAGTGTAGATTTTATTCTAAAGTAGGAAGACTTTATTCTCTGAAATGTAGAGGTGTGGTAAAGAAATAATTCAACTTCAAACAAGCAGGAAATCTGACTAATACCTAAGAGGAATAGTAGAGTCCTGGTGCAGTACTGGCTCAATTCACTAAGCTTGAACCCTTTTCAAAGTAGTCAGTTCAGCAGTGTTGTATTAAAGAAAGCAATTTTAGCAGTAAGAATTAAAGGAAGCTTTTGGATTCTAATTGTAATTGGGATAATTTTGTAAAATTCATTAGCAAGATGATCTCATTTGTACAAATGTAAAATGTATCACTCATAACGTTCTGTCAGGTTTCCATTGACCTAGGTGCTTATAATGTGTTAATTTACATCAGAGAAACAGCAGTGTGTGGAAATTGGGCAGCAGATAGGATTTAGTTATTTTTCATTAGCACTTGGACTTTGATAAAGGGGAAGAGAAAAGAGCTGCTTGACCTTTCAGTTCTTAAATTATTAAAGAGCAAATAGATTTGAGGTCTAGATGCTTGCAAATCTAATTTGTCTTGTGGAGTAAGGATGAAAAGACATTTTGAGTTCGAAATTGCTCCAGTCAACTTAGCTCTTTCTCTAATGTATCTGAAGATGAATAGATGGTAGGCATTTAAAATGTAATATACAAGGAATATTGCATGTAGTATAACTAACATGAATTTGCCAGAGGAAAAGGAGCATTTTAATGACAGATTTGTTTCTAAGATATCTACAATCTTTAGCTGTAATCACTGAGTGAAAAAAAAAAATTAAAAAAATCTCTGTTTCAGGCAGTACTGGAACAGGTCATATTACCTTGTCTAGTCTGATGTCCTTCTATATTCAGTCCTGCTGCAATAAAAAAGGTAACAATATGCTCCTGAAGGTGACAGCCAAATAACTTAGTTTACTATCCGTCATGCTATAGTGAAACTGAGAGGTTCTTATCTTTCCTGCAGTATTAGGCAACTGTATCCAGCTTCACTACCTTGCAAGAATAGATGTTTGCATCACCTACTTTTTTTCCAATACTCCATTTAATTTCATAAACAGTATTTATTGTAGATTCACTGTAAATTAGGACTTAGAGGAGGCAAAATGCTCTCTTTAAAGTAGCTTGGAATCTCAGTTCTAAGCACTGTGTTTTGTTCTAGAAAATTAACTGCTAAAATCATGTGAAAAAATTATTTGGAAGAGAAAAAACAAGATTGCAATGCTAGTGATTAATTTTTAAGCTTAGATATTTAATGGCTAGTTTTTACAGCTCAGTTCTCATAGAATCAAAGAAAGGTTGCCATATACTGACCTTCATTTACTACTCAGCATAGAATTAATCAGCTAATGAAAATCTTTCTGCTAAATGTGAAGACTGCTGTACAGAATTGCAAAATCTACAGATAGTGACCATCAAGTGGACTCTCAAGACGTTTGTTTGTCTCCCCGACTGTACCTTAGAGTTACTTATACATGGTTAGATTTCTGTGTGGGGTTCAGCATCAGATTGAAACATCTGAATTTAGGTGTCCACTTGTAGATGTCTACATGTGAGCTGAGTATTTAGTTATTATAGTCAGTGGAGCCTAGAAGGTAATTAAGTTGACCCAAAAGTAGGCACCTCCTCGCTAGTCAGGTCTTTAACATCTGTTGCCTGTAATGAGTAGGTCTGTAATGGGAGTTTACAGATGTGTGGGCATCTTCATGGAGGCACTTAAATTTAAGTGTCTTAACATTAAACTAAATCTCCATTGTGGTGAAAGCCTAAAGTACACAGAGGAAGAGATATTAAGTATTCTCAGCGTTAACTTTCTGGGCATTTTTGTGAGCATCGGAAGTGCAGCATCTCCTGCTGGAGCTGCTAGATCTTAAAACCATACTGAATGAGGTCTGTTGCACATGGTTAGTAGATCTGGTAAAAAAATCAGTAAGATGGCCAAGAGAATTTGCATTCTTATTCTTCTTCGTGATGTTCAGCTATGAAGGCTCTGCAGACCTAGCATTGTGCTATCATAGAATCATGATGTCATGGAATGGTTTGGGTTGGAAGGTACCTTTAAAGATCATCCAGTCCAACCCCTCCTGCTATGTGCAGGGACATCTTTCACTAGATCAGGTTGCTCAAAGCCCCATCCAACCTAACCTTGAACAGAAGGCGCATCATTCAAGCACACAACATTATCTAAACGTGCAAAGGCAGGTTGAGTGTACAAGCAGTATGTTAGTCTGGTCGTGCACTGACTCAGTAAGACTCCAGAGTGTGCAAGAGCTGGAGAGCTCTATGAAAGCGCTCAAAACAGCTTGAGGCTAGCAGAGCCCCAGCAAGTGCAGGAGCTCACTGGCTGTGAGGTAGTTTGGTGACTGCACAAAGTAATCTCTTTTATTTCTAAACCAGATTTTCCTTCAGAAGGGGAATAGCCATAGCTGTACAGTGATATGACTAAGCAAATAAACCCTGTTGGGTCCAGACTGAGACCTGCAGAAGCTAAGCCCAAATGTCCTTGTACTTAGGGCAGGGTCTTTTGTAAGCATGATCAGCTACCTACAGATGAGAGTTGGAACAACATATCAGAAGACTGTGTGGGTATTTCATCTTTAAGGAACATACCCTACCCAGAGATTGCTGCTATTTATGAATTATCAACTTGAAAGATCATAAATTGTTATTAGATGCAGATGATGTTAAAAAATGTGGACACATTGCTGATTTAACATCATTACCACTACAGACTTACTGGGATTCAAGATTCCAGGAGACAAATAATGATTAAGAATCACTGGCCTCCAGTGAAGCAGTAAACTTGCAAGCCAATCCTCTTTAGAGACATGGACTTCCCACTTCACAAATTTGAAAGCACTGACTCAGGCTTTTATAGCAACTGCAAGGGTATAATGATCACACTGTTTGCATATACAGCAGAAATCACAGTTTCTTTGTTCCTACTTGAATGTCCATAGCACCTTTACAGTGGAGAGTCCCAGTACAGCAAAGAATACAAGTACAAACTGTATTGCTTCGCAGAGTACAAACACTTGAAAACATGGTTATCTCTAAGATGTGTAAAAATGCGTTGCTGAGTGAGAATAACTTCCATCAAAAAGTGTTTTATTCTTGCTCAGTAACAGTCAGTATGCCACCAAAATTTTAAAAGACTAATTTATTCTATATGTGCTTTTATAAATAGTTATAATTTCAACAGTTAAGCAAATAGTATTCCTCCTCTCTTTGTATTTTATTTCTTCATTTTTATCTTACTACTAATTTCATTTTATTTAGACATGTTAGAGGATGAAATATATATCTTTGTACTTCTGTGAACAAAATAATAATTAATTATACATTTTAGATCTAATCAAGCAAGCTTTTTCTGCACAAGAGTTCGAACAAGGAAGTGCTCTGTGCATTTGCTATATGAAAAGCTGTGGTGTGTATAGCTAATTTTGTTTTTCCAAAACAAAATTAATTTATTTGGAAGCATGAATCTATTCCACAAATTCTCACACCTGAATATCAAAATGACATTTTCCTCCCATGTCCTTTGCTTTTAACAGTTCTTTTTTTCCATAAATACTGGTATGCTATTATGGTTTCAGAATGAGTTGACTGCCCAAGTCTTAAAATAACGCATATGTTTCTTTTGTTCTTTCCTTTCTATACTTTTAGTGTCTATCAAATAGTTGTTGAAGAAGAACGTCCACGGAGGACCAAAAAGACAACTGAAATCCTGAAGTGCTACCCAGTGCCCATTCATTTCCAGAATGCCTCCCTTTTGAATTCCCAGTACTACTTTGCTGCTGAGTTTCCAGCCAATGGTTTACAAGCTGCTCAACCTTTTACTATTGGTGATAACAAAACCTACAATGGTTTCTGGAACACTCCTCTTCTTCCTCACAAGAGCTACAGCATCTATTTTCAGGCTGCTAGCAGAGCCAATGGGGTGAGTCTTATGACAGATGTGGTTTTACATAGTATTTGTGTGTAAATAGAATATTGCCACTAACTAGCAAGATGCCCAATTTAGTTGCTAATGAGAAGATGAAGTAACCGTGAAATTTAACACACTGAGTTTAAAAAATAACAGTTTTCCTAACACAATATTGCTTAATGTTTAAAGGTTACAGGAAAGAGGAGAGGAAATCATCACGTTTTGTCAATAGTGACTAGGCAAAGTAGTGTGTTACCATTCTATCTTACTATCTAAAAGCTGTCCAACGAGTGTGTTTGACTGGCTTTTTTCTTTCTTTTTTTTTTTTTTTTGTTTTTGAGTGTGTTTGACTGACTTTTTTCTTTCTTTTTTTTTTTTTGTTTGTTTTCTTGCTTTGAGGAGGATAGTGTTGTGATTTCTTTCATTAAGTTTAAGCCAAACTTGATTGTGTATTTTAGCACATCTGTCTTGGCCTGTCCAGTCCCATTACCTTAGTTTGTTATGTCTTGGACTCCATTTTCTCATTTAGTCACCCTGACTGAATTAGAAACCACTGGTTTCCCCCCCTTTTTGCAAATAGTAAAAGAAAAAATAAGTAGATGGAACTGAAATGAATAGTGTGTAAAAAGGTCTTCACAGATCATGTTTCATCGGGCTAATTCTTCCTGGAATTGTTTTTCATTTCCTGGACAGCCCTACCCAGAGCCCTTCAATTCTTGATAAGCATTGGCTGTCTGTGCTGACAGCCTGGAAATGTTTTCTGCCAGAAGCCATAATGGTCCCTCTTTCACAGTGCACTGACAGTGCAGAAATGTGAAACACCATTGATTATTTTTTCTTTCTAAAATTGTCTAACATGATGCCTCAAACTATACTATCTGTAAGAAAAAGAAAAATCTCTCAAGGTCATTATATTGCCAAAGTGAAAAAGCCTAACTTCCCTGTGCTCTTGTGGATATATTTCACATATTTTCTAGTTTTAAAGGAATATTAAGGGCAATGTTTATGTACCATACCTAAGCAGTGTTTGTTATGAAAGCACATTGGAGTTGCTTACTAAGCAGTTAAATATGTAATGAGGCACATTAAATTAACACTTCTCTGACATTTTATCAGTAGTTTTAAGAACAGAATCATGGATTACTTCCTTTGCTTAGAAACACAAAATGTAACCTTTTTCCTCTTTATTTGACACAGGAAACCAAAATTGACTGCGTCAGGGTAGCCACAAAAGGTACGTTCATATCATGTCCTGTATTCTGTATTTCAGCCTGCTGACTTTTCCCTCACGTGGTTTTTGCAAACTTCCAGAAGTGTTTACATTGCTAAAAGGCATCACTAAACCTATTACAGAATTAAATGATTAATTTGTGTCTCTAGCTGAGATTTATTTAGTTAGTTAGTTTGTTTGTTTGTTTGTTTGTTTTTAAAAATAAATGTATTACTCTTTTTTAGTTGTCTGCTTGAACTTGGAGGTTTTAACATTCATTCTGGGTTTTTATATGATCTCACAATAAATATTTTTTACTTTTCTCTATATAGTAGAATTGTAAAATTGCCAATTGCAGAGTGCGTACTAGCTGCTTATACATCTGTAGTGAAAAATTACCCCTTACTTGTAAGCAATTATCTTATCTTCGTTTCTTTATAAAAGAAAAGTGGAGAAATCGTGTTCTTCATTTTCATGGTAAAGATCAGCTATATTTATTGGACTGTCAGCACATGATACTACCATTTGTGAGACAAGTTTGTATAATTGAGACAGTGCTAGCTATGGGTTTGATCCCCAAACAGGAAAAGGTAAACATACTGTTGAAATATTTTAACTTTGAAGGCTAGGATCTGTCTGTGATTATATTTGTAGTCTCACCTTTTTAGTACCACTAGCTGGTGGCAACTTCAAAGCCTGAAAAAGAAGTGATGGGATAATGTGATTATTTGGAGACTGTAATAGAGGAAAAGGAAAGTACTGCTGTGAGTAGGAACATGTAATACCACCTTGCGCTTTGAGCACCTGATAAGAGTAAGAAACAAAAATTACTTCATCCCTGTACCACTGTTCCTTGCAGGAGATCATCCATGTCTCATAGTGACTATACCTAACATAACTGATTCCACCATGACGTCACTATTCCACCACCACCACTAAAACTAAATAAGATGGATGAGAATCTCGTTACTTCAAAGTAACAAACATATAGTTGCCTCTGTTGAAAGACTGTCACTAATGTGACAAATACAGCTTTTGTGACTCTTTGAACTGGTTCCTGGTTTGGGTTTTTTGGAGGTTTTTTTTTCCACAACTAAAGGAAGTAGTTTTAATTCTAATTTACTGACTGCTTACTAAACCATAGAAAATTTACATATATCTAAACTAAAACCCAATAAAATATAGATGAGAGATTAATTCCAGATTCAAGTGGAATCCTGTGTTGTTCTTTTCCAATAGCTTCAGTGATACCAGGAGTAGACTACATTACCTTAGAAATCATAATAGCTGATTAGAGGAATGGATTTTAAATTATTTGAAGATTTGTATTCCTGATCACTAATGGATGTTCAACTATTTCGTTTACTTGACTGACTGAAAAATCTTACTCTCTCATTTGAGAAGCAAGGGTAACTTTATGGATTGGAATAGCTCCCATAGCAACAAGCTACTTTGAGCTAACCCATTTGGCAGTGGAGATGTAAGAAATGCAGCTTTTATTTTAAACAAATCTCCATACATTTCTGTTTCGAAAGCATGTTTCAGAATTCTTCCTAATACCTTTGCGTAGCCTATAAAATAATGTGGGGGGTTGTTGTGAGGACTTTGAAACCAAAGGTTTCCTCAATGGCATTTATAGTCCCTGGTGCAAAACTTTCTGAGAGGGCTTCTGTAGAGCACTGATTTCCAAGCTTATAAACTGAATTACTGTATTATATTTTTAAACTATATTAATTTTTAAAAATAAAATGGAGACCATAACATATTTTAATATTATATTATTCATACCTGTCTATACAGGTTTTTTCCCTTTAGATCTAACAGAGATACTTGAAAGGAAAGCACACTTCTGTGCCCTTTTTGAACTTCCCATATATAGACTAGAAAAGTAGCTAAAATGCTTAATGGCTGTAGGTCAGAAGTCACCACACCTGCAGTGGGGCAAGATAGAGAATTGTCCTCTCCTATTCACCTCCCTTTCTGTCCACACCCCCCACCAAACAGCTTAGTACAACATTCACATTGCCTGTACCTCAGGAAACAAAGGCTGCTCCGACCACTGTACCTGATCTCGGACAGACACGCACCATTTTCCACTGTTTTATGACTACAGTATAGCTACTAGACAGTAAGCTACTTAAGCTCTTTGTGTCTTTGCTCATTGTGTCCATTATTTATTACAGTGCTTCTTACAAAGATTGCAGACACTCTCCAGTACAACACCTAGTTTTCATATAATAATATTGTTTCTGAAATGTTTGTATTCTGGGCTTCTGTTATCTTGAGAAGTTCAAGTTTGGTGTTTTTTAAAGTTAAAAGGAAGTGCTTTAGGCCATTCATGTATAAAACTGGTATAATCTTCTTTTAAATTAAGGTCTGATACTGAAAATACATACAGTCTTGTGTAGGCCATTGGATTTAGGAGATGTACTTTAGAATTTAATATGTATGTGGGAAACCATATGCCTTTAGGCCCTAATCAAGTCGGTTAGGTACCTGATTTTGAGCACAAAGAATAATCTCGCTGACTACATTACAACTATTCTGTCTTAAAGTAGACATGTAAGTATTTTGCTGGGTAAAGGTCTGTGCCATATAATATAGCCTGTAAAACAAATATGGCAGTGCAGCCAGCTGTCTGATTGCTTCTTGATTCCCTGACTGCAGAAACCTTCTGCAGTTCCATTCCCACAGAATTAAAGGATTGCACCAAATACATTGGCAGGCCCTCTTGGGATCTGGATAGCCCAAGGCAGCTTCCAGGCTGCTCCACTGAGACAGCTGAGCTTGGCCAAACCGCCTCATTGTCTATATTAAGGGCATATGTTTAACCCATTTGAAGTCTGCCCTCAGGACCAATATGGAAGTTCTGAACCTGACGTGATCATATCTGTATCATTTACTAGCTGTATTTCCTTGTATATCCCAACCCCAGATAATCTAAAATTTTCTGGTGCCCTCGAGATCTTAAGGTCATTGAGATTCTGTTTTACCATTGAGTTTTGCAGTGTTTATTCCATGGCTCACTGTATGCTTTTGTATTTTTTGTTAAAATAAATTAGTAAGTGTAATATAAAGATACAGCGCTTTCTTGCCTCAGATCCAGCAGAACGCTTGAGTAGGTACTCCACTTTTCACTCTGGTTGATGTCAACGGGAATAATGCATGTGCTTACTGTCAAGCATGTGCTCAACTGGCACACACTAAACTGTTGCTGGATCAGAGCCAAAGTGTACTGGATAGCCTCTTATCATATTGACAGCCTAACTCTAGAAAAGTACATCCTAACTCTAGTGGGTCAAATCCATGTGTAGGGTCTGTAGCTGGATAATACTTTCTCATTCCATCAAGTATATTTTAAACAACCTCAACTTGTAGCATTTAAAAAAAATGATTTTGTTTTATGACCATTACCTTTTTACAAATGAAACCTCTGTTAAATGTGTTCTTTTAGAGATCATATAAAAATCATGATTGCGATGACTGTAAATGTAATTTAGGATGAGAATATTGAGTTTTGTAGAGCTGAAAGTTCTTCTGCTTCTGCTGAAGTCAAAGGGAACTTCTGCTACTGATTGCTAGGAGGATCAGACAGCATATTCTTGTTATGTAGAGTCTTCTGATCTTAGTTTTCTGTAGAGAAAGGCTTCTTCTCTCTGACTATTTGGTATATATACAAATGTGGAGACTGCAGTGTTTCCACTCCCATTATTTTTGACAAGATAATTAAACAAACAAACAAACAAAAATCAGGCAGAGATTTTTGTACCAGTGGTAATAAAGGTTGTCATATTTTGCTTGAAATATGGCTTTCATATATTTACTCTTTCTTCAAGCTAAATGACTAAAATCTCAGCAGACGAAGTAGAAAACATTCCAAAACTCCTCCAAGTTAATTGCTATCAACTTTGTGGTGTTTCGTGATTTATATTAGTACTATATTTTCTGGTATGACTTACAACACTGTCTGGATAGAAACATCTTGGTTGTCTCCTAGGATTTCAGTTCTCCAAAGGGAGACAGTATTGTTCTAATTTTGCAATATTGGAAGGCTTTCATTAATTATGAGAGAGGAAAAGATATTATAATATTTTAAATCCAACAGCAACAGTACTCTAGCAGCTACTATCAATGCTGTGTTTCAGTGTTGCAGAGGGATATTTCAAAATATTATGCAGCAGCAGTTTTGAGTTTAATTGTCTGCAGATGGTAGATGATCTATTTTCCTCACTTGTTGCCACATTTCTAATAGCACCCAGGCTGTTCTATGTAAATGAGTGATCTTTCATATAATTTTGTCCTTAATTTTCCAATATTTTTTCTTTGCATCATTCTCCAGCTGCATCATGTTGGATCTGACCTTTTAATTTTTTTTTTTATATTCCTTAATATATATGTATCATAGTGTGCTTAACCATTTAGAGGCAATCATAGAACTGCTGGCAAACAAAGAAATATGAAATTTTATTAATGTGAGCCATGGCAATAGTTATCTATACCAGTCAGTGATTGTTACATCTCCAACAGAAAAGTCTGAATACTTTAGGCACGCAAACAGTTTAGATTTTTTGGCTTTTTCTTGTCTTAGTGGCAAAGTATGAACTTGAAACTTGGACCTCAACAGTTACATGCATACCTAACAAAAAGCATTCCAGCTCTCAGTGGTCATTCGCTGTATACTGAAAGTTTAGTATATGCGAAGTGTGTGCATTTTCAGAAAAAAGACTCAAGTGGATGCAAGAAAAATGAATCTTAGCTAGCTCAAAAATATTTTACATTAAAATTATTTTTAAAAAGAACTATAGGAAAAATGTACTACCATGAAATAGGAAGTCAAAAAGTTAAACTAGTTCAAATTACCAGATGTTAATACTAGAGTAATCTGAATAAGCAGTTAACTTTCACTTTGAAAGCCCAGTGCTGTGACTAGCAGAGCCAGAGTCTCCAGTTTCCTCAGATGCATTGTGTATAAATAATGTGCTTTGAGTCCTCTTCCTGAATGAAAGTCACATAAGAAAGCTTATTAACTTGGGGAATAACCAAACTAACAATTGAAGATTAAAAGGAACTTGTGGGAGTTTCTCTGGTTTTATTTGTAAGAAGTTCAGACAATAAACTATTGACCAAAATTCTTCTTGCTGGCCTAGCTTCAGTCTGGCTTTTTTTTCCCTCATGCATGCTGACCTGGAATCTTCCTTTGCCTTAGCTGCGATAATCGTGACTCAGCTTACAACACCATACATTCGCATCGCCCCTGCTGCAGGCGACGACCAACTAACAGGTCAGATGTTCAAGTATAGACAAGTCATCATGCCCATTTTGTCTCATTTTCTTTGGCTCCTTTTCCCTGACAGTTTCTTCATTCTCTGCTTATAAAGAGTTTTCTGTGTTAAAAGTTTCTTTTTGTTTATAATTTTTTTTCAGCTCCATTAGATTAAATTGTGTGCTTGGCACCAAAACTTACACACGCATCCCTGTACATACAACTCCGCTGCATGTGCCCATTGTGTCTGTGATCTGTGGAATGTTCCTTCAAGCCTGATGTTGTAAAGAGATCTAGTCTTGCTCCATCCACAAATTAAACGACAGTTTGAATATAGATATATATCTGTGTACCTGTTTATTTTTTTCTGTGTTATTAGATCAAGACAGTAGAATTTCTAAATAATATAGGCTCAAGAGTTGCATGTGTAAGTTAGGACAAAGGTCTTGTAATAATGGCTATTTTTTTTTACTGCAGAATATTGGAATTCCAGCTTTTCTGGCAACATTTCAATATGCAAAAAAATAAAATAAAGAAATGAAATTGGTTCCTTTTTAATTATGTCATACATGACTTCTAAGATTAAAACAAAATAACCTAGCATGTGACATATGAGAATGAACAAGACTATAAGGTTTTTAAATCTAATTGTCCAAGTAAACTCAGTACACGAGACAATTATCAGGCTGTGTGTGGCTTGAAGGTTGGTTCAGAATGTACCAGAAAAACTTTATGAACTTGGGGAAAGGATTCATTTTATGAGAAAATAAACAGATGCATAAAGCTTTTAAGGGATTTGGAAACCTTTTTATTTTCAAACAGAAGCAAAGAGCATTAAAAACTAGAATCTAAGGTGAGTTTGATGGAATATGCAACAGGGGAAGTTAGACCTAGTCCATCAGCATTTATCATATGATAAAATCATTGCCTTTTTCAAGAATACTGACATAGTTACTTGGGAAGCACATAAATATTTCTACTGGGGTGTTTAAGGGACAAGGAGGAGTTGAAATGCTTAGCATCTGGATACTGCTATAGTCAATAAAAGAGTGTTAAATGATTCAGCTTAAGATAAAAGGATTAGTGGTATGTCTGCTATAGCTTTTAGTTCTGGGATATGTGTTATAATAACAAAGCTGAGTGATCCATAATGCCCAAGTTGCCGTGTCAATCAAGACAAAATTGTTGCATGTATATTTGTATTGTGTATTAACATATGAACTAACCAGAATAATGTATTTAGATGATGCCAGGAAGTGCTAGCTTGTTAGTACTGCTTGTCAGAAGTTCTGTCTAGATACATTTTTATAGTTCACTTATTTTTTACTTGGGAATACAAATAAAGCTTTGAAGAAACAAAAGGTTCTCTTCCATATCCTTGAACTTCAATAAGTTTTTGTTTCTTCATCAGAGGATTCAAATAAACATATTTTTCCATATGGTTAATTAAATATTTTTCTTCTCTTATTTTGTTTTTTATTTGTTTTAAGGTAAAACTGGGTAACTACAGGGAACACTGGAGATATGCCTGTTCCACAAGAGGGAGATGTCTATAGTTGTTCAAAATGAGAGAACAGAGATATAGCTTGCATAGGACATCCAGCAAAGTATTTATTTGGTTGCTTTGTCGCTAGTGGTTCATCGCATTGGCACTTTGCGGTTGTCTGTCAGATCTGTGACTTTGATTTGCTTTTTTTAAAAAAAAATATGGTTCTACCAGAAACTAAATTTTATAGTGGTAAAAAAAAGTATCAGATGATACCTGTAAACAGCATTTATCTATGTAAACAGTATCTTTGAAATGTATTAAAAAGCCTCTGAAATCCTCTCACCATTTTCACCATTTTTGCAACTCCTTCGCATGCTTGAAAGACTATGTGATCAAAAAAAAAGAAGCATCTTCCTCCTTCTCAGTTGCCACAACTGCAATAGAGAGTGAAAACACCTCACCCAGCCCACGGGGTTGGTCCCATGACAGCAACAGGAGTTCATGTTTTTGTACAGAGACATATTACGGAGAGGCCCCTTAGGCAGACTTGTTATCTTCAGGGCAGTACAGCAGTAATGATATCTGCAGTATGCATGAGGAACCCAAGGATTTTCTTGAAGTAAATTTACAGGAGCTGGACTGGATATGAGGAAGCAGGGAATAATGCACATTCTCCCCACACTTTTATCCTCCAGATTCCCAGAAAGTGGAAAAATCTACATGTAAAAGGACTATGTGGAAATCATGTGACTATACAACTGTAATTGTTAAATAATGTTACAGTTAATGTTAATTAAATGCCGTTTCCTCACTTCTTTGCTCAACACCAAAGTAATTACATTTGAGAGTAAGAAATTAGTTTGTCTTTTAGCATTTGAGGAGATACATAACTGGCAGTAGGGAGGTCAGGGTTGGTATTTTATTTTTTTTTCAGGTGGGAATTTGATGCTTCTTGCATAATGAAAATTAAAATCTTGGTTGCATTCCTGAATATTGTTACAAATTTTGAAAGGTCTTCCTCTTCAGAAAGATCATGGTAGTACAGCTCAGCTTTCAAGCCAACTCTACTTGCACTTATTTTCTCAACTCTCATCAACTCATCCTGGCCCTTACTGCTGCAGTTTATAAACAATGCATTATTAGTTGCTCTTTGTCCTTCCTTTCTCCTTCCTTTTTGTATAACAGATGACTGTCTACAGGATTACCTGCTATTTGCTCTAAATACCTTGTCAGCCACTCCCTTGCTTCAGTACTCCTTTGCAGCCTGTACCACAGGGAACTTTTCCTTGCATTTTCACTTAAATACCCTCAATGTAGTTGTCCTTAAGTATAATACAGCATGCTGTAAAGGCAGCTGTGATTTTGACTCTTACAAACCAAAATAGGCAAATTAGTATTGATAGAATTAGTGAATACATTATTATCACTGATTCAGTAACTTAGTTACTAAGGAATTCAAATTTTGGGGATAATGTTTAGCTTTCAGTGTTAGCCTTACAAAAAGTACCTAACTTGAAATCCACTTAATTGACCCTATCCTCCAACAGATAGGGAGGATATCTGTCTAACATCTGTCAGCCAGGAGAAAAAACTATGTATACATGAAGCATAATAGTCTTTTTGATACCATCTCCGTGTTTTCATAAACAATTACGGTTTAACAGTACGATGAAATCATGTAGAAGGTTAAAAAAGCTTCTTACATACATAAGTGACTGTATGATCTTGACTTTAAAGTTGAATAGCAGATCCATGTTTTCAAGAAAGCTTGAAAGCATTTGCAGTTTGCTTCGCTATTTTGTAAGAGACACTTCATGTAATAAGTTTAAATTGGCCATATTTGGTATTCACTTGGCCCTCATCTATTTTGTTCTGTCTGTATTCTGATAAAATAACATGCTTGGAATTATGATTAGGTTTTTCATTCTTTCAGGCATTTTCTTAATTGTTAAAATATGTCTGAGCTACTTATATTTAAATTAAAGTACTTCCATTTGTGATTTAGTGAAGCAGCCACTACTTTACTGGATATTATTAAGACTGATTTCCATAGAATGCCCTTTTTAGTACCCATTGTTAATTACACATGCAGCTGGAAGAGAGAGTTTTGTATTGTACACTCTTCACAGATTAAATTCTTGGTACAAATCAGATACAACAAGATATGTCAGAAGTTTTGTAGAATAACCAATACTTAAGAATTTGGAAGAAATTTTTTAAAAACATAGTAGCAATCTTAAAGCTTAAATGATTTTTGCCCTGCATACCTTAAGGTCTAGATGAGCCGCATATTTTATAACTATGTTAAAAGCAGTCATAAAATAATCCCAATTGTTTTACCTTCGCTTATGAAGTTAGCAGCATAATAAAATAAACAGATTTGATCAGATCTATATTCAATACATAGCAAGATTTATTGCTGTAGTCTGGGTCAGATTCTGTTCTCAGCCATTTCACTGTAAAAGTGAAAAAAATCAACTGAAATGATTGATTAAATCATAACTTCATTGAATTTTTTAATGTCAGGGGATTTACACCAGATTTATTCTGCATTACTGAAAACTTGGTAGGACAAGGGGAAGTGGTTTTAAACTAAGAGAGGGGAGATTTAAGTTAGATATTAGTGGGAAATTTTTCACCCAGAGGGTGGCAAGGCACTTGGACAGGTTGCCCAGAGAACTTCTGGATGCCCCATCCCTGGAGGCATTCAAGGCAAAGTTGGACGGGGCTCTGGGCAGCCTGATCTAGTGGTTGACAACCCTGTCCACAGGGGGGGAGTTGGAACTATATGATCTTTGAAGTTCTTTGCAACTCAAGCCATTCTATGGTTCTATAAAAGCACAGTTTGTTTATTAAGACAAAAACCAACAGCATGTATTTGAGAAGAACCATTTTCCTATTTATCTAGTTTGTTGGAAAGAACTGGGGTAATTTCTTTGTCAGTGTTTGTAGTTTGTCCTTTACAATGTTATGCTTCTGAGGTATATCAACACAGGCTGGACAGACATTCACATTCATTTTTCTCCATCTTGAACCATGTAGCATTCATTTAGGTGTATTTTGGCAATGTGAAGCTTGAAGTGCTATTTTGAGTAATGGAGAACCCATTATTTCCTAGTTGAGACTACAGTGCTGTCTGTAATAACAAAGCTGTATGCAGATATGTCTATCTGCAGGTTGAATACTCCATTTTAGGAGTTTATTCTTCTCTTAATACTTCGGAACAGCATTCCAGTGGGAGTTGTGTGTAGTTATCCAGGCGACAAAAAGCACCTATATGGTGTAATGTCAGAGCCATATTACAATGCCATTGCAAGGCCAAGTGACTAGGAAAGCAGAGTGAGAATGGATCTGACTCTCCAAAGTGAAATTCTAAGCCTGTTTTTACATGCTGGTCCCAGTGTTTGTTGTACTGGTTATTCAAGGATTCTAGTCCTCTTGCTCAGCTGGGCAGAATGCAAAGCAAGAGGATATCACCCTACTTTCTGCAGCACTGGCTGAATGCATTTCAATAGGCTGGAGTGTCACTTGTGATTTATTGCCCATTTTTGTTCTTTTATGTGTTATATTTGTCATTTTTGTCGTGACAGTTTCATCTATAAAACAGTATAGTTACAAGAAAATGTTAAGAGGATACACAAGTGCCATGGGAGCTACTGTTACCTTTTCTCCTTTTTTTTTTTTCCTCGTACATTACAGTCAATTGTCAGGTTTTCTGTTTTGAAGACAGTGCAGCCAAATCATCTAGGATATATACGTAAGTACATTTTCCATAAAGCACCTGAAGAAGAGCTGAAGTTAAACAATTAGACAAAGAGGGCCTAACAATAATGGTGATAATGATTCACAAATGCTGAAATAATCCGTAATATAAATACAAGCCTTTTCCAGCTGTAGAAAATAAAGAACCTGAGCTGATTAGAAGTCAGTTACCAATGTGATTCTGTTGGCAGTATTAAGTACTCCAGTTCATGTTCTACAATAATAAGAATTCCTACAAGATTTTCTGGAAATTAATTAGCAGCCTTAGTTTTGAATCTGTTTGAGTCATTACAGAAAAGCCAGAGACTCTGATCAGGCATTTGGGAGCTCTGCCCATTCAACTTCTCTTACTCTGAATAGTTTGGGTTGAGGGGATGGGACCTTTGAAACACACCTGCTTAAATAGGAGAGCAGGGAGGATAAACTGCAGAGGGTCATATCAGGAATTCTGCTTCAACCGTTGATGCTTATGGTTGCCCAAGAAGGTACGAGTTCATCAGGTACCCTGGCCCTGTTTCACCAGAGCCGGTGGTGTTACAGACCAGAGATGGGAACAGCTGGAGAAGATCTCATGACCTAGAAGAAAGTATCAATCATTCCCTACCCTTTAGGAAGGACGAGTAGCCTAATAAAGTACATTTTGCACTGTAGAGACTGTCTTTTATTCAGAAGAGTTAAAAAGTTGGGTGCCACAGATTTAACAGTCATTGCAGGAGCTGTGTAACATCCCTCAGGTACACAACTGATTTGGAAATTTGAGTGTTCTGGTCCATAGCTGAGAGAAGAATGTGATTCCAAATGTTGGTGTCAAATATCTCTTTCATTAAGACAGTGAAACAGAATTTAAGCTAAGCCACTAAAAATGAGTCTGTTCGGTTCACCCTAGCTTGAAAAATAATCTATTTGTTCAGCAATATGTAATCTTAATATGAGGATATCTGTGAGGTGAGGCTGTTTGAGGTTGGATTGGCAGGGAGGGCAGTTTCCTTAGTCTCATTACAGAGAATGCTAACATAAAACCTAGTCATGAAAATAATAATTTAATATTATTAAATTGAACTGACCAGGATAAGTTCTTAACAAACTTAAGGAATCTCTGCTATTTGTGTAGTACCAGTCAGTATCCCATCTAATCCTAAATATTTCAACATAAGCAATCTACAGAGAACCAGAAAATATAAACCAAAGCAAAAATACCAGTAGGAAATTTTTAAAGCATGGTTGTCTGTCATATAGTATGTTATTTCATTTCTGTATTAAAAAAAAATGCCTCTGATTTTTACATTCAAAGCAGTACATGTTTGCATGTACCACAATGAAAAATTAAGGAGAGACAAGGGAAAAGAGATAAACTCAGAGATACAATTAGTAACTAAAAAACCCTGTGAATTTCAATGTTTCCCATCTGTAGTTATTGACTGTATTCATAAAATGCTAAGCAATTAGAATTTTAATTTGAAAGAAAATGTGGAACCAGTTGTGGGTAAAATAACCTGTAGTTCTTTGGAACTGCAAATCTGGTGTTTGTTTCACTGGAGATATTACCAAATGTGTACTACAGTGTTACCTCTGTGTTAATGTGTAGGTGGACATTAAAATGTGTTACAGTTAAACAGAGTAGTACAGCAAAGATGAGAGTAGTACTGTCGACTTTAATGAAAAGAAACAGCATACTACCTTCAGCAAAATAATGTTTCAACAATTCACACAGTTTAGATTCCTTGAAATAACTGAAATTTTAATAAATATCTAAGCTGCATTTGTCTGCTTGGAGTAATAACCTATGCAAGCCATGACTGTAGTTATTGATGGGATTTTAACACCTGCTTCTCCAGACCTTATATTGAAAATGTCCTTTTCTGCAGTAATGGGAGTTTGACTGCAAGGGCCAATTATTTTAGAGCTCTGGGAAAGGCACTGGAGTATATGTGTGCCCTTTTAAATCTTTGCTTTTCCAAAACTGCACTTTTGTTTCGTTTTCTTTATCTGAAGCTTTTGTGTAACTAGAAAACTCCCATGCAAATGAAAGTTGAGTCACAGTTTTGCATAAAAGTGAGTGGAAGTTGCTGTCTCACATGGTTTCAAGCTGACAAGAGGAGCAACGCAGTAGTTTCACGTTGTTTCATCTTTTGAGTTCAAACTGGAAATAGGAAGGGAAACAGGAAAAATGGTAAATTGTCATTGGGGAGAAGTGAACAAAGTATTAATGAAACCTTTTCAAAGCAAAATGGTTACATTTTGCGCTTTTCAATATGCTGTCATTGAATTAGACAGCTTCTGGTTATGAGTAAAAGTGACAATAATTAAAAAGTGATCTGAAAAGAACTGATGAGAAAAATGACTGTTTAAGGCATTAATCAAATAAGACACATGGAGATTTTTCTGTAACCCCTAAAAACTACAGGAAGTATATGAAAAATGAAAGGTAAACTACAATTCAGAGGAGACCTAGTCTATTCTTGTCCCTGTACTAGAATCTTAGTTCATCTAACATTGCTTCAGTTTGGGCAGGTGTGTTTGGGTTTTTTTTATTTGCAGGACTGTAAATGTTTCTGAAATGTGAACAAAAGATTTGCTACACTGTATTGGCACAAAAACAGGTTGAGAATTCTATGGAATTATTTTTTCTTTCTTATACTGATTCTCCTTTCCAGTTCCTCTGGCCAGCCTTCCTGCCCGAGAAAGTGTTGGCTCTGAAAATGCTTTTTTAAAAAAAGTTTTATGTCTTCTTTCCTGCTTTTTATAAATTTGTCACGAATACATTTTTACTTTTCTGCATGCATCATTGCATATATAATTCCATTTATCTTTGAGTAGAATGAGCTATGTTATGTTTTCCCCAAAGAAAATATGTAGGTTGTGAGTAATGGTAAGTAAATTCTGAAAGTGTGACTGATTTTGAAGCATTTTTGAAGAACCCTTTGTAAGGGATACAGTGGGGAGGGAGGCTGAGGATACTGGTAGTGGAAGTCACCAGGAACATCAGCCTCGTCTGTGAGCCAATGGCAGCATAGGCCAAAAATGGATGGGTGTTCAGATGTACCACTGGGATTCCTGTATTGAATTTTCCTTCTGCCCCTCTCCGTTCCTCCTAATGGCAAAGTAGCAAGGTCTTCACTGGCTTTCCATTTGAAACAGTTCATTAGTGTTCCTGTAGTTATCTTCAGGAGCGGCAAGATCAGAAGGCAGCACATCACTCCACTTCTTCCTACTCATAGCTTCAGGTTACTCAGTTCCCATGCTGGATGTGATCCCTTGCATTCAGGAATGGAAAATTGAACAGTTGCGTTTGTCCATGCCAAGAACATCTAGTTGTATAGCTGAGTTTCACCCTCAGTACATCAGCTCCAGAAACTACTCTGATCTAACTTTGCATCTACCCTGTGCAAAATCCATTTTAACTCCTCTAGAGAGGGCAGAATCCTGTTCAGGCTTCAAACCCACACCTTTCCTATTTGTAGAAGATACTTGAAATAAACTTTCAGAGATGTCTGATAGCCCTTGACATTTTCAGTATAATTTCAGGAGTAGATCTGGTGTTGAAAGCATGAGAGTCAATCAGAGGTCTCCTTTGGCAATAGGTGAAATTCAAATGTCCTAGGTGAGGGTGATGATAAATTGCCCACTGCTTCTATAGGAGTGGCTAGAAAGTGGTGTTGACTTGCTTAGAAAATGCATTGTGTATGGACAGGATCAGTCTGGACTGACTGCTTTCATTTCCTTAGAGCTAATTTGAGAGTGCCACTCTTCTACCCTGAGTACTGTTGGCTTGAGGTTATGTAGAGAACCATAAAATCAAACGGTATAGGGCTAAAAGCTCTCCTTGATATACCTTATACATCTTGTTCACGGAAGTCAGTTTTATAAGAAGCTGTTGCACTTCCAGTGGCTGCAAGTGGGACCTCTTTCACACAGCATCAGCTAGTAACCAGCCCTGCATTTCAAAGTACTGAGACACCTGCAGTTCCAGTCCTTGTTGGTGTCTCTTTCTCAGACCTCCTAATCCTTATTCAATATGAGACCTACTTGTATACAGCTAATTTGATGCAAGTGTATTCCCATTACACCTCAATCAATCTTCTTGATCAGAAATTTGCATGTCATGGAGTCATATTGACCATTGTTGTGTTTGGGTAGTCAGAGAGCAGTTTGATAAAGAAGTACGGTTTTTTCTTTCCGTAGTAGTCAGGAGGATTTTACCTTTTATTTCAGTGGGGGTGTCTGTCTTTCAAATATACTACCATGACCTTTCCCTTTGTTGACATAGAGGTCTGTGATGTGCACCACTGTGGCTGCTTTTTTGGCTACACAGAGTGAGTACTTGTAAGTATGTAACCAGACTTCTTCATAAAATAGACTGAAGTGTGGGGGGTACCCTTTGGGGCCATTTGAAAGCTTGAGGTTCCAAAAGCTGTATATTTTTTCTTTAGGAAATTTAGGAATTGTTTATTTCCAAGAAAGAGATACACCATGTCAGTATATTCTAGACTTGTTACTAATTTCTGGTTGTGGTGTAGCTGTTGAGTATGCTTTAAACATCCCTTAATGACCTCAGTGCTATTGAAATGTGAGGAGTTACACTTTCTTTCTTCAAGTGTGAGTGAGAGCTTCCAACTGCTTGGGTGCCCACTGGAAAGGAATGAATTTTAATTATTTAAATTTCCTTGATTAAGAGAAAAGGGGAAAAAAAGAGCTAGCAGAAGGTTGGTGGTTTTGTTGTAAAGAAGCAAATGAACTGTTTATCAAGGCTTGCTAGCTTGTTTTCTTGTAAGTCCTTTTTTTAAAAAAACACAGTCTCCAGAAAAATCCAGTCTGAGGAAGCTGGATTAAAATTGTGTTAAAAAATAAATTGTGATGACACCAAAAGATATGTGTCAAATTGGAAACTTTATTTGTTTTAGGCATGTTTTGTGAGTGTTATTATTCTTGACAACCAGAAACACAGATGTTTAACAAAAAAAGTCTTTTTGCTCACATGCACCAACATGAATCATCCACTAGTGAGAGATACAGTTCATTTGATAGTCAGTTAAATGAGTCATATTCATCAGTGAAGTAGTTCTTTGCATTTCTTTTCACACAGTTCTTTTTTGCTCTTACATTTTCAAAAAGAATATCACAAACAAAATTAATAATTCGTAATTATTGTTACACCATTGAGCCTTATTTTAATAGTCGCTTCTTAGCGTAGATCTTTTAACAAAGCTGTTTTTTTCCCTGCATTTAAAAACACAAAATAAACAAGGTACCAAATCAGCCTGGTCATCTTGCAGAAGTACAGAAATCTTTTTTAGGAAAGGAAGATCTGTACACAGCAATATGTATTATACTGATGATCTGATGATCATAAATTACGGAGAAGATACTGTCCTGCAAAAATATAAGTGCTGTTTGCCCTCTTTCCCAGATATTCAAAAAATAGATTTAATGAGCGCTAACACATCATCAGAGGGAAAATGAGGATACATCGATTTCAACACTTAGATGGCTCCTGTGCTCAGCAAAACAGAAAGAAAACATAATCCCTGCCCCATGGAAAAGCAGTTTATAAATGAGCATTTCCAAAAGAAGCCAGGAACAGAAAGGGAAAAATGCTGTAAAAAGAGAAGTAAAGCAGGCCTTATTCTGCGGCATTAAAAAAACCTAATATATTCAAGGCATACAGTAGAGGGTAAGAACTGAAAAAAATACTGATTAAAAACACTTTCTGTCACACATTACACCCTGCCCAACAACACTTCATAACTTCTACCATATGGACAAAAAAGCGGTGCAATTTTGAAGGAGAACTAGGAACACTGATTTGAAAACTAACAGGGAGGAAGGGTAGGGAGAACTTTGTCCCTTAGCTGAGTTCTACCAGGAGTAATAAAACAAAGACTTGGTTAGCAGAATACATGCTGGCTAGCAGATGAGGACTGAATGCCAGTCATTTACAGTATAAACAGACTAGCCAGGGTGGTAATTCATTTTATCTGCAAATTTGTATGTGTTTTGGGTCTTCTCCAAGACAGTCACAAATCCTGGCATATGGAATGAACTTGAAACTAAAATACAAAGCATGTCGGACTGGCTTGTCTCTCCATAACACCAGTAATGCTACCACAGACTTAAAAATGAGAGTACAGTTTTCTGCAGTCATGGGAGAAGAAATGCTGAGGAAAATTCTGGGGGAAACTGAACATTTTGCACTACTGCCCCATTCAGGTGTATTTTGCAATCTGTGATACAGGATTGGAATTCCAGTTATCATTTGACCTTTATAAGAAGGATCTACGTCTGTGGAGCACCTCTTTTCATATCAGTAGCAACAGATATATTTACATACTTTCTTATTTTATCATACTTCATTTTATCCCAGCCCTTTACTTTTGGCACGTCTGCTTTTCCTACCTTTATGTTTATGAACCTTTATGTTATTTCCTACCATGGAACACCCTGACCAACGCCATCCGTAAAAGCATTACTCTGTCCCTCAAATCACTGTTGAAGATCTGTTTCTGCTATATTACTAACTGGAAATGCTGAGTGATACCAGCTTGCTAAAAGAGCAGGAAGGATAGAAGTGTTCATTTATTTGGGTGCTGTAAATGCATTTTCTAAGGGGTATTTGCCTTCCTCTCCTACCTGCAATTGCTACACCCACCTGTTGCAGCCTAGCTTAGCTAGATAGTACACTTCAAATGGCAAAGATTGCTTAGCTGTGTGCTTGCAGTATTCTTAGCACAGTGGGGCTCTCAATCTGATTTAGACCTTCTAGATGCTACTACCACACAAATAATAGAGAGTAATAATGATAGTAGCCTTTGTGATTTGTATTGTCCTTGGAGAGTGTGGGCAGAGTCTTTAAAGACAAATTCTCTGATCTTTTCAGTCTTCTTATTTTGTCGCAGGCACATTAGGATTCTAGTGAAGGGTGTTCCAAGAAAGCATCATGTCTCTCTGCCTCCCTTCTGCCTTGTAGCATTTTGCTTGATTTCTGCCACCTAATCACAGTGCAATTGTCACACAGGGATATAATGTTTTTTTCCTGACTCCCTCTGTGAAATAAGTTAAAAGTAGATGTTGAGATGTCATAGTTGAATCGTCCTGCCTGCATTAAAAAATCATGGGCTGGTTACTAACACAAGTTAGTCACAAATTTGACTGGAGACTAAGATGATCTGGACGAACTGTATTATTACTTTAAAGCTTTGTAAAGTTAAAAATTGCATCAGTGACTGGAACACCTGTGAATGAAATACAGTTGGAAAGCCTTGCAAGTCACTTATCGAGCAAGTACCTTTTGAGAGCTTAAAGCTGCAGAAAGGAAGTAAAAAAAGGCAGCAACTATGGTCAGCCTTGACTGAGAGAAATAAAATGGGACCAGTCTAGTTAATTAATTAATTAATTAAAGGTATTTTTTCTTGACTTAAATAGAATAAATGTCTGGATTTTTTAAAGATCACATTAGACAAAACAACCTATAGCTAGTTTTTAGTACAAACAGCTTTAATCTTACTCCTTTCTTGAAAGTATAACTATCAGCTCCTCGACTACTGAGCCAGGCTTATTTTATTGGTCATTCTTTTCTATACAACAGTCAGTCATTTCTAAGTATAAGGGACTAATAAAAATTGAAAAGCAAGTCTGAACTTTGTTCATTTACAAAGAGAAAAGGAGAGAGAGATTTTGTTCAATTTGGTAGAGGTCCATGTCTTTTTCTGAAGAACGTTTTCATCAATTTTGAAAAACAAAGTAATGCTTACACGTAAGTTAAAAGAATTATATTTTGCTTGACTAGTTCATTCAGTGAATAGTCTTAGCTTCCACTTTGATGAGGAACAGTTCTGCTCAAACTTTTATATCCTTAAACTACCTACAGGAGATTATTATTTATGAAATTTTGGACTTTATCAATAACATGGCACTTGTGCCTTCTAAGTGAGAAAGGAAAGGGAAATTTTTCACTCAGGGAAGAGGCAGAACCGTTTTCTGAAAAGCACAAATTATTCCTAAAATACTAATACCAGACCTTTATATCTCTGATGAGAACTAGAAATTCTTCAGAGAGAGGAATTTTTTTACCCAGTCTTCTAACCCACAGAAACTGAAATTTCAGTGCATGAAGTGATTTAAGAATTCACAGTATGACAGACACTAAATACTAGTGACTAGGATATAATTCAGTTCTCAATCTGAAGAGGAGGTAAGATGTTGAGAAGTGGCTGAGTAATCACTAAAATTCAGAAAAGGAAATTTCAATATTAGGAAAAAGTTAATGGAATAGATCTGAGAGTCAAAAATAAGTTAAATAAAATCTTTAGATGTTTCATGGATATTACTTAAAAATATTATCACTGGGTCTTGCAAGGTACTAAATAAAATGGGACCTATGAGGGAAGGTCATAAATCAGGCCAGCTGAATGCCATTTTTTCTAAGTAAAGGAAAAAAGATACTTCACATTTTAAATGCTGCTGTAGGGAAAGCCACAATGAATGGGCAATAAATAAGTAAAAGGGAAATTGGAAGCGCTGAGATTAATTAGAAAAGTCAAAAACTAAGGATATGTAATCAAACAATGTTAGTGTCTTCCACTTTATTTGCTGCATTTTGTGGCACCTTAGTGTTTATCTATAAGTATCTCTTGTTTTTCACTTCTGACAGGAAGCACTCTAGTTTGTTCTCATCAAGTAAGGACTGCCCAAAGTCAGCACCTTAATCCTTTGTAAACTGTCAGGAAACATTTCCTTGTCCTTTCATTTCCTAAGCAGTTCCCTTGAGCTGTCCTGCACTCACTGCTCTTTACTGACCTATTGCCTTTCTAGAGGTGGACCACAGCGTATGCGTCAGTTTGGCCTTGATTCTTCTAACTCCACCAGCCCACGCAGTCTCAGTAAGAAAACAAAAGGTTATTGCGCAAGGTTTAAAGTCAGATTTCTGTGTGTAAAGGTAGAACCAAAAGCTTAAAAGTAAAACAAACAAAAAAACCCCACCCCAATAAGTCATTAGGTCCATTGTTGTGAGGAAAACTAGGTGGGCTTAGCTCAGCTGTTGGCAACAATATGCATTAAAACCAGACATTTTCCGACAGATAAACTCCACTAATCTTGTGGCTATATATTTGTAAAGGGTCTAGAGTGGTCAAGGAACTTAAAAATTACTATGTCAGGCGAACTGGTTGAAACAAGAACAACGAAAATAGAATAAAATGACAGGACTATAATACCATGATAAAATAGTGTATAGTTAACACTGTTTCTGTAAAGAAAGATTACATTTCACTGAACTAAAAAGTGTGACATAATTTTTCAGACTTGCAATAGTAATTTTCCAGATCTCTCTTGAAAATATGCAAACAAAACTGAAAGCACAAATTAACATTGCAGTTTATCAAGTGGCAAAATGAATTTCAGAACTACTGCCCTTAGCTGCTTGGATCCCCTTACACACAGTTCACCTTTCTCTCCATGGTGCCAGCGCAATTGCCTGTGTGGCTATAGGTTAAAAGTCAGTTAAGAAGTAATTATGAGGTGAGAGACAAATATCACTCTGGATCAAAATTTACCTCTCAGACAGTAACCAGAGAGAAGTGAACTGCCAGCTTTTATCATAGCTAATGCACTTAAGGGTTTATTATTATATGCTGAGCGTCAGTGTTGAGGTAGAAGCTCTTGAGTATGATGATAGGTGATGTGGGTTAGCAGAATTCACACAGGACTATGAAGAATTTCAGCAGACAAAAGCAAACTGAATAAAGAGGTGGTGCCAACTCAAATTTCAGTCTTAATAAATGCTATGTAGTGTTTGCCAGAGCTAAATTTGAATGACTTTAATTTGTAAAGGGTACAAAATTGAATGCTGCACTGAAGAAAGGGATGGAGGTTTCACTGTAAACAGTGCTCCAGTGACCTGTTCAGCATCCATCTGATGTTGAAATAAAAACAAACAGAATGCTAAGAGGGATGAAGAATGGGGTAGAAAGCAACAATTTTTTTTAAATCCTGTTGTAGAAAAACTGAGGTATGTTAAACGAATAAACCGTATTAAATAAAATTTAAAAAGCTGATCCAGATTTCTAAGACTACAAGACTCAAGGGATGCTCAAGAAAGATGAAAGATGGCAAATTTGTTTCTTTTACCCAAGTGGATTTTGGAATCCACTGACACCATGAAAGGAGGAACATTCTGTCAGGGAATAAATGAGATACTGAATAGAAATAAAGGAGAATTGAGATAATGCTAGTATTTGGTTTTTTATAATAATTAATGACAGGATTTTTTAAAGGGCATGCCAAACATCATGTTTTCAGTTTAAGACAATCTCTATTATGAATTAGGCTGAGTCCATCATGGTGGGAAACTTTATTCTATTTTTAACTTAAGAAGGCATTACATGTACTTTTGTTAGACAATTGGAGATGGTCCTTCAGTTGGATAATCAATAGATGATGCAATATGGGAGTTTCAGTGTCCTAATGTCTGGCTCTGTATACCTCCTTGTGTAGGATTTCTTTGGGGAATTTACAATAGTGGTGTATTCCCCAGCTTGTCCATGGCTCCCAAGAGGGCAATGCTTTGTGTCACTGAAGGCATTTCATGAAAGTTGCAGAAAACGTGTGTGCTCTGAATATGATTTTGACATTATCTTCTCTGCATAGTGTAAGAAAGGCTAGTTCCACTGAAGTGAGGAGCCTGTGCTGTCAAGGAGAGACATGACAGTGAGATAAAACAGAACACACTGGACAGTTGAGAATCATATGTGAAAATGTTGCAAGGCTGCCTTCACTTATTTTTAATGTTTAGCATTCATGATCCCAAAACTAGCACTGAAAGCCTTAACAAAAGGAATGAAACCATAAGGCAGAATTTGATTTTAAGAAGGCATTACCAATGAATATTCCAGTAGGATAAGGGAGCTTGAAGGAGATAATGAAGAATGGACTTTGAAAGAAACTCGTCGTAGAAATTACATCTGAAAACATATTGCTTGTTGTTGACTTTGCATGCTTGGGGTTTAGATTTAAAAGATCACTGTAAAGTCCTTATCATGTCTTACCTTTTGCATCATACTTGATTCACTGCTTCCTGTTTGCCAAGTTCAACAGCTGCCTTTTGCGCAGATAACTCTAGATGTCTTCTGAATATCTCCTACACTTTTGAGTGCCATGCAGATTGCAGTAATACAGAGTTTAACAAAATTATTTCTGTTTGACACAAGGAAAATTAAAATAGAACTGTTTATAACAGAATTTTATGCATCTGCATTGAAGAAAATACAGAGCCAGATTCTGTTACCTTTACTGATATGGAGTAAGAATTTTACTAATTAGGAATTGCAGTGTATTGCCATCAAACTAATATTCTGGTGGGATATTCTGGTGCACAGAGATATGCAGCAGATCATCTTCTCTGACTTAGCACTCACACAAAGTACCATGGCCAGAATTTCCCAAAGAACTTGGTTCCTGCACTTGGCTCTAGATATATTTTGATTAACATTAGTACCTTTTCTAGTAGCAATACAAATTGCCAGGTTTTCCT
>NW_010314175.1:68930-92627 GCF_000700745.2 Antrostomus carolinensis
AAAGTGTAACGATGGGTGCTCAGAAATACTCACCATCTTAGAATAACCTGGTTACAACTGAGAAGAAACATTGGAAATATTTTAATTGTACTTTTCAGAAAGTGAAGAAACACAATATACTTGGTGCTTTCAAAATCCTCATTGAAACCCAGACAGTGATACAAGAATATGGTCTTAAGACATTATATTTCACTTAAGCTTTAGTGTTCCTTCTCCCTTCCCAAAAAAGCTATAGCAGAAAAGTGATCCATAAATCCTTCTGTCCACTTTATGGCATGGTACCTCAAATGATGAATGCTGTCTCATTTTGATAAAAAAAAAAAAAAAAAAAAAAAAGGAAGTCCATAAAAAATACAAAATCAGTTTAATGAATTGAATGTTACTTCTGTAATATTTTTCATCCTGAACTCATTTAGTAGAGGAAATGGATATTTCATCAGACATGGATTTGACGTTCCATCACATTATACAGTAAACAGTACAAACGATGTTATTTTTTTTTTTTTAATGAAGAAGCTGGAAGAGCTAAGACAGTAGCTGCTGTAAGGCACTGGTTATCTCATTTAAACAGATATTAAATGTGGGTGCCAGTGGTGTGATCATCAGCTGCTTCCCACTTTGTGAATAAATTGCTTAGAAGGAGTCTTTTTGCCTACCAGATGTGACCTAGATTTAGATTTCCAAAGGCAAAAAAAAAAAAAAAAAAAGGAAAAAAAGTCTATTGTGCAAAAAACAATTGCGGGTAAAATGCGTGGAAAATGAGCTTATCTCACTTTTCCAGGTGTTTAGGCTAATATGTTATGGAATTACAGCTTCATTTATGAAAAATAATGAAGGAAAATGTTCCAGCAAATCAAATTTGGATAAAGGCTTAGGATAGTTATTGTGTTGTTAGCAAGTTTCAAAATGGCAGAAAGAAAAGGGAGCCAGCACAGATATTAAAAATATAGAAATCTGTGAATCTATGAAGAGGTTATTATAAAAGGGTCAGGGCTGACTGTGGTATCCAGCCTGTGTTGTGGTCTAGCAAAATGTCATGGAACAATATGAAGAATTATATTCCTGTCAGTGCATATGAAAGCAGGATTTTTTCTGAAAAGATCAAGCATTGGTATCTGTTGGCCCTGGATAAGACTAATGACATTGGTTGGTTAAATGTATAAACACTGAAAGAATAACATCGTTATTCTTTTTCTCTTTCCTCTTTTCCTTTTACTGATTCTATAGGGGCTGCCACTCGAAAACCGGACCCAGAGCCTGAGAAGCAGACTGACCATACTGTTAAAATTGCTGGAGTCATTGCAGGCATCTTGCTGTTTGTCATTATATTTCTGGGGGTTGTGCTGGTAATGAAGAAAAGGTGAGCAATTAGTAGATGTTTTCTATATACATATTCATGTCACAGCATCTCCTACAGCAGTTCTCAGTTTGATATTGGCTAAAGTATCCAGCCACCTTCGTGCCCTTTACCACAGAGTTCAGGAAGTACTGCTCCCTCCCAGCTCCAAAGCTTTGTCGGGCTTTTATAAAACCACAGTATCTGTTTCATCCCAGAGCATTTTCTATGAATTAATGTTTGTGGCTTTGTTATAGACGAAAAACAACTTGAGGTTAATGATTCTAGCACTTTATGCATTAGTACTGCATGATGGACTCTAATAATAGAACCATATCTCTATCCTGAAAATGTGAGTCTTCACTATTCAAAAGGTCAGCTGAAAAGTTAGATGTAGTTTCATTCTTGAATGTAAAAGAAATTCTCAGTCAAACAGGACTTACAGCTAAGGTAATTTTTGCTAAGAATGGGGTCTATATTGTTCTGCATAAACTTCATTCCCTGAAAACAAATGAAGATGTTGCAATGGTGCTGAATGTTTCCAAATGCTAGTTCAAGACGCACATTTGAGATTGTTTTGCCTTCAATATTATTTGAAAACTGCTACAACATTAGGATTGTAAGGCTTTTAAACCTGGTTGCCTTTCTTAAAACTATAAGAAAGTGAAAAACATAAAGAGAAAAATATCTCCTAGCTAGGGAGGTGGCATGGGTAAGAAAAAAATCCATGTGATGATAGAAGCTGAGTCTAGATTGGGAGAAATTTATTAGCAAATAGAATCAAGGTTTTAGGTTGTATCCTGAGTGATGTGAGTTTTGCAGCTGTAGAGGTGGGGCTGGGAATGTGTGAGAGCTGTATAGAGGGGCTGAGTCACGAGTTCTCCTTACACGTCTAACATAGTCTTCTTACTGTCCCATAACCCCTCACCTCCTTGCCATTCACCCTGTATTATCCCATTTTCTTCCTTTGTGAGCAATCTTGGCCTGATTTCGCTCTTCCCAGCACTATGTGATTTAATTGTACTTTAGCTAGTTTGGCAAGTCTGAGATAGTCCAAACCCCTGAGCTGCCTAAAATTTTTCCAGAATTTGAACAGTGGAGGTGCACAGCTAAGGAAGCAGCTGCCTGACAGTGCTTCAGGGCAGCCAACAGAAGTAGCTGCTGTTCACTCTAGAAGACAGAAGCAGGGCCATGAGTTACAAGGGCTGTATGTGGAGAAAGGCATGATGTGGCCAGGTCTGAGGGCTAGGTCACAACACAGTCAAAACCTGCCATACAGAAAAGATTGAGACTTAAGCCCCGTGGTAAGTCTGACTGGGGCAATGAAATTGACCCAGTAACCAAATCTTCTCAATACAGTGTAGTAGAGTTAAAATCTGTTCTGACTTTGCAGTACTTTTTTCTTCCCACTTCTGATTTCTTGCATCATCCATACCTTCAGTTTTAATAGTTGAATTCCCAAGCTCCTCCCTAGGGCCAGACACAGCACTTGGCATGCAGGGAGGAAGGCTTCTCACGTTGTCCGGACAGTCCTTCCTCATACAATTCCTGACTGACATTCCTCATCCTTTATCTTCCAGTTCTGAGCCTCTCCTTAAGCATTTGCACCAATATACTCACCTAAGACCAGAAGGGAGAGCATTGCAAAATGATCCAAATAAGTTCAAAGTAAATAAGGTGTCAGGGTCTCTGGCTAAATGGATGCTATACCAGCTCTTACTTCATTCTCTTGGGAAAAGCTCTTTGATAATCTAATTGTTAGAGGCAGGAAGGCTCGAATCCTGTTTGCATGTTAATACAGAAGGATACTTTATTCCTTCTGTCTATCACAGCACAGCAATTATTATTCATAGTAATTCTGTGTTAGAAGAAAAGTGCATTATGTGAACTTCTTTGGGATTTGGAATAAATCTGCTTGTGACAGAGATGAAACTATTGAAAGTACAAGTCCAGGAACTCTGTTACCAAGTACATACAATTTCATTGTGTAATACAGAAAGAATGATACCAATAACTTAAACGTATTCCAGAATGATGCTGCAGCCTTGAACAAAACAAACTGTGAAATGAGTTGGAGTGAATATTAAAAAGTAAGAATGGTTCGTCTGTGTAACAGGATGTGACTAGGCTGTAATGAGAGTTTCAGGAGGTGTATGGTGTCCCAGACCTCTACAGCAGATGCTGTAGCATAGAAGGTTTTGAATACAATTACACTCATGACTTAAGCAAAAGATGAACTGTTTATTCAATAGTTTGTTATTGGTGCATTAATTCACTATGCTGCTGAGAGCTCCTGTGGTTGCACCTGGGTTCAGTTACTGTGTATACATTATACATTTGAAGAAAATGTATAAATCATTCTGCAAGTTTAGTATAACTGTAGTGTTTTTGCAGTTTTATGATGCTTTGGGTGCTACTTTGTGAAACAATCTTATCAAGCTAGCATGTCATTTGACTACTGCACTTGATCATTTTATTTCATTTACTTTATCAGGAGTTTTACTGGAGTAAAGATCTGATTGAAAAATAAAATAGCACCTTGTAATTCAGTGGCACCTTTCCCCTGAGAACCACTTTCCTCTCTGCACTGTTATGTGCATACTCTTTGGGCTACAGTGCTAGGTTTCACTGTGCTTAGTCTACGTGCTCTGAAATTTGTCCTACTTGGCTACAGCAGTATCCTATTCACACTCCACTATCCCAATGCATATCCCAAGGCATGTACTGTCTGTTATGCATTCTTTCACAAAAATGGGTCCTTGTAGACTTGATCTCCAGATCTCACGAGTAGGTTAAATTTACTCTGTCTCTGGGGCTTCACAGTGCTTAATTAACTTAATTTCAAAGCATTTCTTTCCTTTGTCAAGAGATTTGGAAAGTGGTTTTACTGTACGTGATAACGATATCTTTGTCAAACTTATTCCTTTAATAGCCACCTCTTTGCTTGGTCAGTGCCAGGCACCATGGATTTTCATAGATCAGTGTCTTTAACCAGTAGCCAAGTAGACAAGACCAACATACAAAGCAGAGTTTTTAGTGCAGCACAGACATCCCTTGGAAAAGGTCACTATCAAAGCAGTAAGTAGAGAAGTTCTGCAAATATCAATAGTGATGAAGCATCATTATTAATTTCACTATATAGAGGTCTTCTAAAGTAGTTATATTGCAAACTGGGTTACAGAGAGATTAGATGGCCTAACTATTCCGTGTATGGTATGGAGTCATTAGTGAGGGTAGGAACATCATGGACAATAAAGCATTTTCTGTGTGGACACTCGGTCTTTGACTAAAGTGAAGCAGATCTGTATGCCTGCCACCTCGGTCAAGGGAAGACTGTTAGTACTTTCCTGTTTTTCTCCCCACTTGCTTTTTCAGAGTTCTTTATCTGTTCTGTTCTATCTTTTCTTTATCCATTCAAGCACATGTCATGTAATGTAGACCAGCAACCTGCAAGCTATTCCTAGTACCAATATGGTCATATCAATTAGACTGTTCTTCTCTGTGAAGTCAGAATAATGCCAATATGCTTTCCTCTCCTCAGCTGTGCTCTGAATCTCCCATGTTAGAGTTAACTCAGTCAGTGGAAATTAATACCTGTGTTTCCACAGTATTGCTCGACAATAAAGTAGATTGTGAATCTGATCCTTAATATTAAATCTCAGGCAAGGCCCTTGATCTCAGCCAGTATTTGATATGCCTGCATAGGACTTTATTAAAAATAATAAATAAATAAATAAATAAATAAATAAATAGTGCAGCTAGTAAGGTCACCTTTTGGTCAACTTAAAGTAGAGCAGTGAAAATGAGAACTGTTCCCACAACTATTGGAAAAGCAATAGCAATTAAATCAAGACTTGGAAAAATCAGAACCTTACTGCTTTATTCTTTTATCTTTTCATTTTTTTTCTTTTTTTATATTCTATTTCAACTAAGTTTAAAAAAATATACAGAAATTCAGAAATTAGATTTATTGGTCCAAGTTTGCTTAAAAGTATATATGTCTTTGGGGCAGCTGTTTCTTTCTGGGCTATCATCTTGCTGCTGCAGTGGGAGTGCAGTAAGGAAGTGGGTATTAAAATTTAATTACATTGGCTTCTGCTTCAGTTGTAGAATGGAGTTTTTCTGATCATTGCATTTCTCCATAAAAAGGTTATTTTCTTTTACCTATCTTTAGTTTCTGTTTTCAGCTGTCTCTATACCTAAGCCCTCCAGTAGTTTCTAATGTATGTAATTATGGCATATGATTAACTCAGAGACCAGAGTTCTTGGCAACAGATAAGGAAGGCTTTTGCACTCCTTAGAGTTGGGCTGGGGATCCATTGGTCCCATTCCCTGGTAGCAAATCAAGCTGTTCAGTTATAAACCTTTGCCAACAATTTCAAGCAGTTAGGATGGAAATTGGAGACAATAGGACTGAAGGAAAACTCCAGTCTTCTCCCAGTGCTATCCTTGAACCTTGTTTTTCCCTCTGGGCCAGCGGCAAAAGAGACAATTAAAGAAATCACTGGGGTAATTACACAGTTCCAGAAGTTTTCCTTCTAGTAGGACGATCCTCCTGCAGCCAGCTGCATTGGTTTTGATAAATTTTGTAGTGGAGCCTTATTCTACAAGTGATGTTTATGAAATCTATTTAAGTCTTCAGTCCTGAAGGATATAGAAGTGCTTTATATTATCACTATACACAGAAACAGTTTATTGCCATAAAACAAATTCTCTAGTGGAAAGTGACTGTAAAGCCATGCAAAGAAGAAAATTTGGCTAAGGTTGGCCAAAATCTTTGAGTCACTCTCTTTAACAGAAAAAGAATTTTCATACATAAAGAGAAAGTTTGTGTACATCACATAGAAAGTAACATGGAACTTGTTTGTATTTTTTAAAAATGCTAAATCTTTTCAATTATGAATGGTGCTTTTGCATGAGGCTTGAGCATTTGCAAGTCTAAAACTTTGTTTCTGTAGGTTTCTAATTTTTTTACCTGTTTCTTTCAGTGCCTGGTATTCTTGAGAGTCAGAAACCATAGTGCTCTTTTTTAAGGACTTTCATGTGGAAAATCTCACAACTGTAACAATATAAAAAGAAGTGGAGCTTGAGACTTTGAATTTTTCTCATCTTATACAAAATTTTAATGAGACATTTACACAAATTAAAGCTCCTGGATTTTCAACATTTTTTTCATAAGGAATAATTTATCTCTATAACATATTTGGCAGAATTTCTCATATAAGTACCAACAGTGCTTCACTGATGAATTTTATTTATTTTTGTTTCTCAAATTATTATACATTTTTTAGAAGTATGAGAACATTTGTATTAGTTACATTAAATCTCTGTCATGACAACATATGGCAAGAAACAGGGTTGGCAGTGTAATAAGATTCTAAATAAAAGTGAGAGAATGAGTAATTTTGAAAAGAAGGGCAGAGGGAGGTATAATTATGACTGAACTAGAAAACAGCTCTTGCTAACAGAGCAGGTAAGTTGATACGCTTTGATAAAAGCTGATCTTGTGCTCCTTACTGAAGGCAGTGGGGTATGTACTGGTGGAAGAAGCGTATGTTTTGCAGCTTTCCCCTTACTCCACTCCTAGATATCTTTTAAAACTCAACTTTAACAGGTGTACATTTTTGCAGACGTGCCACATGATTAAATATTCAGTATCTAGCCTCTTGTGTTTCAACAATACTGTTTGCATCAGAAAAATGGGAATAAAAACTTGAAAATATTTCTAACGGCATCTTCACACAAAGCAGATGAGAGAGAAAATTTGATGAAAGCCTAGTTTTCAAAGAGATGCCTGAAGCGTGTAGCTAGAGGCAAGTTAACGTTAGTTATAGTCCTTTGCAAGGCCTGTTTACATGTTTCCTCTGTAGTCAAAGGGCTGTATGCATGTGCTGTAAAAATTACAAATGCCTACATGATTCCTTTCAGTCTTTTATCTTATCAACATGTGAATGCTACTTGACATTATGCTCAGAGATGGTTTAAGATCTCCAGCCTCTTTTTAATTGCAGTCAATATATGGCATTAATTTAGATTGGAACTTGTGCTTTTTGGAGAGCTGCAGTCCTGCTTGCAGTGGGCTCATAACTAATGGAGGGAGAGATGTAAAGCAGAAGAACGTAGCTGGAGGGCTCCTATACTTTGCACTCATGCAAAGCATGTCTGAGTGGAGGGTCTGGTTGTGCAAGAGATGATGCAGGAAAGACTGGCTGGGTCCATATTTTTCAGGATGGTTGTGCTAGGTCTCCAACTTGTTCTTTGTGATACTCACGTGGGCAGAAATAACAGGGATACAGGATCAATTCTTATTTTTTCCTCTGCCACATGGGGAAATATCACCAAAATATTTTTAGCCAGTAAGGATAACCTTTTATTTGTATAGCAAGAAGTAATTTTTTTCTTCAGAATTTAAATGGTTATTTAAAAAGCTGAGCTATTAAAAAAGCTATGGCCACTGATTTTTCCCCTCTGGAAACAAGTTCTAGTCCTGTCAATGGCAGAACTGATTTCTTTAAGTAAGGAAAAAGATATCCAAAGATTCTACAGTACTGTGACAGGAAGAGAAGCCACTTAATACATGTTCTGAAATTCTGCATTGTTAAACTTCTAATACCAAGTTAGAAATTCCATATCCTTATTCCTAATGCAGTTGAGATGTAATCAGAGATGTTTTATCACTTTAATTGTGAGTGTTTGTGTATGTAGTATATGCAGAGATAAATACATATTAAATATCTAACGTTACTTAGATAGTAGATGTACTTTAAGGTGGTTTGATTTAACATTTGGAGATGCATTACGTATTGTATTGCTTAAATTTTACAGAGAGAGGATATCACAGAATCACAGATATGTCATCTGTCTGTTCCAAACATGTTGCATGATATGCCCAGATATGCATTCTTGCTAACTTTCATTTGTGTCACCAGTTCTGGTCTCAGTTTCATCTTGATTTTTCATACATTAATATTTGGCTTTTCTTTCCTTCCATTTCATCTTTTCCACCACTGCCTAATCCTTCCACCATCATGGCAGAAGAAGCTATCACTCCTACACTTATTACCTGTAAGTAACTTCTTTGTCATCAGAGACGCACTTTCTGCCATGTTGTTCCATGCATAAGTAGTGAATGCTAATATTGAAAGTTCCTTTATAAAAACAGACTTTGTAAAAGTTTTACCAAGATAAAACCAACATAGTCAATAATGTAATAAAATATTTGCCTTTATAGCAGTTACTTATGCCTCATACTGTGCATTAGAGTCCTTTGAATATAATTATATAACAAATTTTCTTCACTGAAAAGTAGTAGGTATCACTACCATGTCTACAAGAAATTTTCATCCCTAAGTAACTATTTTTAGAATTTATTTAGTAGTTTCTTTATCATTTGTTCTGTGGAAAATACAGCATTGGTTAGACATGTACAAGCATTTCCATTTGTTGCTGTGTACATATTACTACATTTCGTTAATAGCCATCATGTGTAAATGTCGTGAGTTACCATTACTGGAGTGGATTTAAAAGGAGAGAGCACTAAAAAATGAGGGCAAGATGAATCATAACTTTCAGTAAGTAATAACTTTTCATTTTGATACGATCCTTAGTAATACCATTATACGATTCTTTATTTACCTGAAGTCTTTGTTTCATTCCCTGCTGTCAGCAGCTGATGAATGAGAAGGGTTCTTCTGTGAATTTAGGGAATCCCTTTCTGATGCTATTCACTGTTTCTCACTTTCCAGGTACAGGGAGTATATGTAGTTTTTGGATTAGCAAAATATTAGTGGTCTTGCTTATTTGCAAAATGAGATGTATTTAAGATTGTTTAATCTTGTTGGCCAGCAGCAAAAATCAGCTCTCCAATAGATATCTGTTTTCTTTGATGCTGAGGTTTAAAAATCATGGGAAGCTAGGAGATATTTTCATATAGTTACAGAAGATGGAATGTTACTTGCATGAGACAGACTGTAGTACTAGTTTTCCAGTACATATGGTAGTAACATGCTCTTGAAAGGAACACATTTCAGTAATGCTTTTGTTTAAAAACAACATTAAATTTCTCATATTCTTTTTTTAGTTGCTCTTCAAACTCTTTAAAGAAATATTTTTTTCAAATAATATTTTGAAAAAGTATCAAACATGCATTTATAGAGTTTATGGAAAAATTACTACATGTTTTCTAACTTGAAAACTGGATATGCATTATCATCATGAATTAAAGCAACTAAAATTTAAACATCTTAGTTGAAAACCCCTATGACTTCTGGATATATTGAAACTGTTCATTTACTTGGTAATTCAGGTTTCATATTACATTATTTGATACTTTACATATAATGCAACTTTTTAAACTATTCTTTAAACCACTGTATTAATATGAAAGTCAGAAAAAATTATCTCTTCCACAAATAAGGTATTTCAAAATTTGTTTCTGCTCCCAAGATGAAAAGACCATGTTTTCCATTAAAGAGATCTTAAAAAAAATTCAGTTTGGACCATTTAAGTATTGTTTTTAAAATGTCAAAAGAGTATAATATAGTAAGTCATGTAGTATGTTGTTACCATAATAAGTAAATATATTTAATTTAATAGTGTAGTATGATTCATGTCTCAAGGCTTAGTCAAAAAACAGAACTGAAACAAATGGAACATTAAATGAAACACTGTTTCATTATTCAAAGAAATTGGATTATAATTTTTTTTCTCTTTTTCCACTGACAAGGGAAAATATGTGAAGTGTTTTCTGTAAGTTTCACGAACATGTTTTCTCCCCAGTTTTGCAATCGTAGAGACTGTTAATAGTGGACAGAATAGAACTTCTCTTGATTATTTGCAGTACTCTTACAGTGGTTTCAACAAAAGTTATGTCTTTTTCTTAATATGATACAAATTCAGTAACTTTGTAGTTTGGGCACATCAGCTCTTCCAAAAGAAATTGTGTGATCTTGACCATCTATTGTTTTGCTCGCTCTCTGGCAAAATAAGTGAACTAAGAGCCCTGAAAGGAGCAACCTCCTATCAGCCCGCTATAGGAGGAAATACTTTGCACCAAATTCTCCACCTGCTTATGCACCATGCAATTTCACTGAAATTGGCTGAAATCTTACATGAATGCAGAATTCATTCCAGTTTTATTTTTAGCTGAGGAAATTGGTATGGATTATAAAATGTTCTATATTTGAGAAACATAATTTGAAGAACTCTGCCATTGCTAATTTACCACTTCTATACTGAGTATCATATTCAAATTTACTGATTAGTCATTGTAAATGCAAGCTGTGACAACCAAACGAGCATCTATGCATGGAAATAGTTACTATTGTGTGCTGCTCTCCTTATGTGCTGTGGGCTCCTTTTCCCTAGTAGACTGCAATCTCTGCCACTTCTAGATCCATCCTAAATTAAAATTAAAAATGAAAAAACGGCAGATGCCTAGAGCTGCTGATGAATCATCAGAGGTGGACCTACAGCTGTGCATATTTGGCAGATAATTATTGCCTTTTGTCTTGTGTTTACTAGTTAGCCAGTCAGGAGACATTACAGAAAAGTTGAATACTGCTATTGAGAATTATACTTCTTGTTAATGGGCTTAAGTGCCTCTGCCAGTGCCTTTCCTCCCACTCTTGCTTTCCTGAGGATGGGTGCATTTTTTACCTTTCACCTCAGTCAGACAGCAGATTTTTTTATTTTTATTTTTTTTTTTGTCTGGCCATAGTTACTCTGGTATGAGTTCTTTTGTTCTTAAGATTGGAGCAGATTTACTAGTGCTCATTAATTCTGCAGCAGGTCTTTTGACTTTGCAGTTGATTCCAGGCGGGGAAAAAAGAAGAGTGGAGACAGCGTCATTAGGGACACTTGTAATGACTGGTGTTCTCAGCATGGCAGCTGGCACTGGCGTGACTCTGCCTTCTCCTGACATGTTTTCCAATGGGCAAAACCCCTGCAGTATTGTCCAGAGAAGGAAAAGTACATTTGTATATTGTGTAATTATGGTTAAATGAGCTAGGCAGGCTTGTTCAGGTGAGAATAAGTGCCACTGGGCTGACCAATAGCCATTACCTTTTATAGCTGAGATTTTAATTTTGATAGATTCTGCCCTTGAAGATTTTTAATCATTAGTCAGGAGCTAATGTAACTAGATTAATGCAAATTCAAGACTCAGACAACCAAAATGACTGCTTGGACCACTGAGTTTACTCAAGACATTGGCACATGATAGAGAGTTTGGGGAATTCAATTTACTTCAGATTCTGGGGCAGATAGTTACAGATTGTAGCTGTTATAAATTGTTTTCAAGAAAAGGCTTCATTACATTGCTATGGGTAGGATGTACGCCCAATTAAAATACAAAGTTGTGAAGGTAGCTTTTGATGTTGTCCCTCAGTTTGAGCTTGATATCAAAATGGTATGTTATGATTATTACTGAAATTAAGTACTTATGCAACAACGGTGCTGCACAGCAGTTAGGACATAATGTTACTCTCTTTGTGTGCCTTTTCACAAGTCATTTCAACTTGTGAAAGGTGAAGTAGGAAAATAGGAGACAATTGCCCGGTATTCTTAGAAAATAACAATCATGTTGAGATCTTAGTAGTATGAAATCTGATATTGTCTGTCCTAGCACTAATCATCTAGTTAGGTGATTTAGGACAGAAGGGTATCACAGGTTCATCCTCTGCATGGAAATCTCAATCCAGAAGCCTGATACAATGTTGAAACATTACTACAGTGGACTGTATAGGACTAGAGGTCCTATTGCCCGATTCTTTGTATATGACTCAAAAGAGGACAAAATTCCTTCTACAAGAAAATTATTTCTGCAAAGATTGAGCTTTTTCATATAAATGTGAATAAAAACGTATCCTCTTTGTCATGAGAATTTGATAGTTTGAAGCCCAGTTGAACTACACTGTTCTTATGTATCAGACTTGAGCTCAGTAGCCTGGGAGTCTATTCTCAGTTCAGTTATGTCTGTGTCTGTTTCTTCACTAGCAGATTTTCAGTGCTGGCTTCTGGAGCTCTGCAGAGAGACTTAATTTGTGGCTCTTTTCCCCAGTCCCATTGCAATTGACCTAGTACCAATGGCAGAAAGCATGAGGTTAGCAGATTTGCAAATGACCCTAATAATCAGTGTCATAAAATTTCCAAAAAATCATTGGTGTTGAAACTCTTAACAGTGATTTCTGGATAATTCCAGGAAATACACAGTCATCACATTTTAAACTTCTGTAGTAATTTGAAAATAGTGAGAGAGGTTAGAGACAGTCCTGTATTCTCAACTGTAGCTGCCCCTGGAACTAAAGTTCATCAGGTTGCATCTTGCAGGTGGAGGAGAGCACTGAACAGAAAAAAATGAATGTATTTGAACTGTTTGATCTGTTAGACTAAGCCCGTGATCTCTTCTGAATCTTTAAATATGCATGGTTACATAGACTTGTATCGTAGAATCATGTAACCCAAAATAAATGTGGATTTCTGTAATTGTCTTGTAAGCTAGACTTAAATGATTTGGGGATGCCCCATGAATTTTATTACATCTGACGAAGTCTTGAATGTCAACATATTGAAATCTTTGGAAAATATGCAGTGCCCAAAATAGCAAGGAGTGTGTTTTACTACATTGCCATCGCTGAAAAATACATTAGTGGGCTAGGTACCATATGCTTAGAGTAGAGGTATGATATCTAGCTTTCATGCGGAGATACTAAGCAATCTTAGAACTAGAATTTTATTTTTAGTTAAAATACACCACATCTTTTTAAAAAATCTGTCTGAAGTCATTATTTCTTATACTGATTCCTTTTATCTTCTGATTCTTTTGTATCTGATTGTATTGCTTTATAGGCAAGGCTTACGTTCCCATTTCTCTGTAGAAAAACTTGTAAATAATCCTTAACGCTCAGAGCAGCAGTAAGTAAATCGGGGGGGGCGGTATTTTATTTTATTAGTTCTTTCTGAAGTTTGTGAGGCCCCCAGGGCAATGATCTGACTATATGAAATAGCTTTCTTGAGGTGCAACAGAGATCAGATCATTCATGTGGAGGAATAGCTCTGCTTTAATTCATCTTTTCTGGGCATGTTTACATACTCGCTGGAGGGGGAAATGATGGAGAACCAGCCTTGGTGCTGTGCTAGCACTGCTCACCAGTAACCAAAACACTGGGGTGTTATCAACACCCCTCAAGCAACTAATACAAAACACAGCACTCTGAGGGCTGCTATGGGGAAAATCAACTCCATCCCAGCCAGACCCGATACAGTCTCCACCCCTTATTCCATACCATTTGTGTTATGCTCAGGTCCCACATACTTTATACCCAACATACAGGTTTATACATTCTTTTTAGCTCCACCCTCCTCTCCTTTATTAGACAGATATCCCATGGACTTCCTCCGTTCCTCCGGATGTTCATAAACAAGCTTTGACTTGGGCCTTTCCTAACAACTGTCTTCCCCCTCAGTTCACGTACACGAGCCTCCAGTTTAAAGGTGGGTTCACCATCCCACTTCCTCGTGTCCTCCCCCTGGTCATGCAAAAAGAACCAGAGTGTACCACGTGGCATACGTTAGGGGCTCCCTTTCCCTTTGACTGGAGCAGGAGAGGACTGATTCCTTGGGACACTCTTGACAGCCACGGTGCTGGCAACCCATAGTCATTACTGAAGTTACCTAGACTTTTCAAAACCGTATTAACCCAGATGTGTTGAGTGAGAAACCATAATATGCAATGTGCTGCAAGAATGAGTTTTTAAAAATAAATGGGTACTACAGAGAGAGTGAGGTGAGGTGTGAGAAGTGATTGATTGCTATGCTGGTCACACAATCGCATTCAGTTACTGTCCTTGCTCCCTCAGTGTCAAGCAGTAAGTTTGCAGATGAGCTGGAATTTGGAGATTTCTCTGTCCTTAAAGGGACAGTTTTAGTTTACACTGCTTGTTTTGTGAAGGTACAAATATTTAGTGTGGGAAACAATGTAACTGAGGGAAAAACAAATGCTAGAGACATCTTGGTTCTTCCCCCATTAATAAAAGCTTTGTCTTGCTTTTCTAAACTAATATACAGGGATTTTAATTGAATGCTGAGATTGCTTTTAGAAATTGTGGATTCCATATAGCCTTGTAGCATAAGCCTATCTTTATTATATAACACTGAGATATAATAAATACATTTGGGAGGGTAAGAGAGGATAGGGTCAGTTATGTGTATTAAAGAAGTTACCTCTGTATTTGAGTATTTGTCTTGCTGTTCCATATTGTGTTTTGTTCAGTTAGCGTTACCAGTTTACCAGGGTGGACTATCTTCTCTGTAAAATTGTAGATTGAATTAATTCCTCAATTAGCCCGTTGACATTGCTTGTAGCTTCCTAAGAAATTTTATTCCTAAATCAATCATGCTTACTGTCAACAGTAGTCATTCTAGGCACTGAGATTTTGCCATTATCTACCATCTGTGGAATAATTACTGGAGGTAACTTAAAAATCAGAAAGTGGCCTTGTTCACACACTAGGGAAACGTGTAAAGTTGAAGAAGATCCCAGGGGAAAAATACAGCTGGTATGCAAAGAATTTCTCCAAGGCCGTCTCCCTTCAGAGCCTGATCTGCTTATCAGTATGCAGGATGAGAAGGAGTGGGGCCCGTTCATCAAATTCCGTATTTACTCAGACATCTGACCAGGCTGGTGTCATGGGCACTGATGTATTGTCTGTTTGTGACCCTGGACCGACACCTGGCACCCCTTAAACAAATACCTCCCTTTTGTGGACCTTGAATTATAGCTACACAAAAACCATACCTCCAGCTCATTCACCCCCTCTTTCCCCTTACGGATCACACACTCTAAGTAGAGTTTTGCTAACTTCTACCTTAAAAGGGAAACAGAAGTGTTTTCTCCAGTCATGGTAAAAGTATGACTAGAGTCACTCAAGCTCCACCTTGAAGGTAAAAAATAATATAAAAAGGGCCCAAAGAAAGGGAAGCATTAGGGAAGATACCATTACGGACAAGTCAGGGAAGATACCATCGCAGACCTCTGACCTCAGGGACCAGCCAATGGGCTGAGCCTCTCTTGCCCCCAATAGGGACGCCTTTGGGTAAGATTTACACTTTCCCAAGGACTTTCTGGGACGGAAACTTAGAGATCTCTTATAGAGTTGTTTTAGTAACTTAGCACTTTTTAGTAATTTGTAACCTTAATGCTTATACATCTGCAGACAGTAGATTATCACTAGCAATCCACATGAATCTTTATTATTCCTGTTGCTTTATTAAAGTGCCTTATTCACTTACTGACTTGCTGCGCAATTTCTCACTGGGCTGCTGACTGATGAGGCCGTTAGAGTCCAGAGAGCATGACTGGACAGCAGGTGCAGGGCACTATCGACTGAATCCAGCATTGGTGTACCCAGACATATCAAACTGTGTCTGTCTGTAACCAGCCACACCAACCCCCCTGTGCCCAATGGGATGCCACTAAATTCAGCAGGTTAAGCCGTGTGAGTCCACAAATCGTGGGTACGGGAGTGCAGCGCACTATCGAGTGAGTCCGCTGTTGTCAGACTTGTAAGTGCTAAATTGGGCATCACCCAGGATCTAAGCCTAGCCACCCCCAGCTCCTCTAACATCTGAGGGTGAGCTGAAATGCAAGGGCGTTTATTTCCTGCCAGATTTTTTACCACCCCTTTCACGCAACACCATCATTGTTGAATTAGACTTTCAAAGAGGCTATAAGTTGAATCATTTGTTTAAACTTATCACACAGGAAAAAGGTGCAATTAATGTGATTTTACACTGAAATTGCATTTCTGTATAAATAGATAGCTCAACACTGATTTCAGATTCTTTCATTTTAAGTATCCAAATAGAAATAAGAGTTTTTCCTTATTTTAGTATTAGTATTTATTGTAAAAGTAGGGTAATGGCATTGGAAACTTATTTTCTCTAAATCCCAAACCTGCCATTACACTTTGTGTGATTGTAAATGGGTTAATGGTAAAGAAGCCATACTGCATATTAAGACCAAAATTCATTTATTAATTTATGTTGCTGTGGTGGGTTGACTCTAGCTGGATGCCAGATGCCCACCAAAGCCATTCTATCATTCCCCCTCCTCAAATGGACAGGCTTAATGGGGTAACTTAATGAAATATTGAACGGATCAACAGAACATGTCTGCAAAAGGTGGGACTACAAGGAATAAAGTGATGCCCAACGATAGGACAAGGAGCAATGGGTGTAAGCTGGAACACAGGAGGTTCCGCTTAAACTTGAGAAAAAACTACTTTACAGTGAGGGTGACAGAGCACTGGAACAGGCTGCCCAGGGAGGTTGTGGAGTCTCCTTCTCTGGAGACATTCAAGACCCGCCTGGACGCCTTCCTGTGTAATTTTGTTTAGGTTCCTGCTCCGGCAGGGGGATTGGACTAGATGCTCTTTTGAGGTCCCTTCCAATCCCTATCAATCTGTGATTCTGTGTCATTCTGTGAATGTTGTATTGTATCTCTCCTGGCCTCAAGGAGGACTAGTAGCAGAAAAATGCTTAAAGAAAAATGGGTAGGAGAAAGCATATGATAAATCTATCCTAAGACTTCTTTGCATCAGTTTACTCAGGCTCAGTCACTTCTGTGATACAGATAAGAACAACTGTAATGAGATGTTCATGTCTGTTGAGAGATGTCAGCACAGGACACTTATGTGTTGTAGTCATTAGTATTGCAATAACTTCTGTTGAACTGATTATGGGGGGGGTTTTTTGAGCTTCTTATCTGTAATCTGTTATCTGACCCCTAAATCCCGTGGGAGATGCATTGTCTGAAGTACCTTTGTTGAGCCTGTCTGCAGGGGTTATGGCCAGGTTAATGATAATCCATCTAAAGGTAGCATCTGTCAGTGTTCACTCTTAACTTCACAATGAAATTGTTCTAATCTTGGCTCCTCTCCCTTCTTCTTTTCATTTCCTTTCTTATCTACAGTATTCCTTGAATTCCCTTAAAGTCTAGACTGCCAGGTCACTGGAGGGAAGAGCAGTGGCTGTTTGCTTTCCATAGCGTCTAGCTGACCTAAGGCATTATGCATTTCCAAATTTTCTTTCTGTGATTTTTCTTGGTCATTGTTTTCCTACAGTGAATTACCTAGCTCTGGCATGAGAGAACCATACCTCAGTTGCTTTCTTCTGCCATGGTCAATCTGGCCCTCTGCCTCTGTTTGTGAAAGTCTGTGCAAGGATTCATAGAATCATAGAATGGTATGCATTGAAAGGGACCTTAAAGATCATCTAGTTCCAACCCCCCTGCCATGAGCGGGGACACCTTCCACTAGACCAAGTTGCTCAAAGCTTCATCCAACCTGGCCTTGAAAACCTCCAGGGAGGGGGCATCCACAGCTTCTTTGGGCAACCTGTTCCAGTGTGTGACCACCCTCACAGTGAAGAATTTCTTCCTAATATCTAACCTAAATCTACCCGCTTGCAGTTTAAAGCCATTACTCCTCATTCTATCTCTAGAATGAGCCCTTTTTGTCTGATCAAGGTCCTTCCTAATTACAGGGAAGTAGTTCACATGCAAAATGTAGCTAGGAAGATTGCTTGAGCTGTGAACTTGAGCCTCACAAAACCTAATTAAGCAAGGAAGCAGGGGAACACTGTGCTGTGTGCTTACAAATCCTGCGAAGCCTAGCATTTCATCAATCCCAGCCACCCTGTTGCAAAAGAAAATCTTTTACAAGACTTATCACAGATACTAGAATCATGTCTTTATTTCGTTTACTACTGTGCAAGAAAGGTTTTAGTATTACTGCTATTATTATTACTAGTCTAGCTTTTAGTGTATGGTACAGAGAGAAATCTGTAGGACTGTCAGAAAAGTCTTGCATAATTCCGTTAGTCCCTGTGCCAACCAGACAGCAGCAGCAATCCAAATAAAAAGAAATAGTAGCCAGAGCAGAGCCTGTGCCAGGAACTTCCTGCTCCTTTGAGCTGTTGAACATAAAGAAGCACATTTATTTTTATTTTTAGCAGCTGAAGCTCAGAACCACTTCTGCATTTGATCTTGATTCCTTGGTGAGACATGGAACCAAATGTCTAGGGGTATATAAATTATACTCAGTTCACCTGCAGAGGGAGTTAGCTTCTCTCCTTCTTTCTCATTCTCTGACTCCTCTGATCATAAAGACACAAGTTAGAGCTACCAGAGGCGTCTCTGGCTTGTCTGAAGGAAAGATAAAGCAAAGCATTTGCAAACCTGTGCATTTCCCAATTGTACAGGAATGAGAGGATCAGCTGGTTTAGAGCAATTATGCCACTCCACATCTCCCATTGCAAAGTGATAGTTTGTTTTCCTTCTGTGTGGTGATGTCAGGAGACAAAAATATGTCTTCCAGTATGGATTTGGCCAACATGTTCATATTGGGTATAATAGTGCATGCATATTAGCTACAGCAAGTAATGGTTTAGGTAGGCTAGATAGATTTTTTTGTTTGCTTAAAGATGTGTATTGAATTATGCTTTAGGTATAATGGAATGTATTTTGCAGTTTATGGTCCTATTTGGCAATTATCCATGGAAGGGTCACTTCAAAGGGACTAGGTTTATGGCTTACAATGTATTTGCAAAAGCAGACGAAACACTGAATACTTTGTATTTACTGAGATTTTTAAGGTAAGATTGTCATGCTTATGATGCATCATAGAATAAGGCCTAGTTCCTTATCTGTAACACCTAGATGTTACTAGCAGTAGAACTTTCCTTTCTGCTTACCAAGTAGAGAAGAGTCATAGTATGCATTTTAATAGTCTCCAGGTTAATATAATGGAAGATATTTTAAATTGGGAGAAGACGAGAAGCACAAGAGGATGTAAGTAAACCATCAGGGATTACCTACTTTATGCTTAAGAAAACTAAATGAAAAGGAGAACAGGGTACATTGGTTGCATCTTGGGTCCTAATATAGGCTCCCTGCAAGAATATGTTTATTTTTTTGCTGAATAGGGTAGTGCAGGTTCAGCTGCCTTTTGTTGGAACTCAAAGCACTGTAAACCCTTTTGATGCAGGAGGACTGAGCATTCATGGAAATGTCTTGTCCAGTTCTCTGGCCACAAAGAGTTTTATCTCGCTTACTCCTTAGATCATAGAATCACACCCACAGTACTGTGTATTTACTTATATCAAAACACGATAATGCTTACTCTGTTAAGAATAGCTTTTTATTTTATGATTGCTTGTTATTCTTTAAATCATAACCTTCACTTGTTTCTTTAATTTAGGAGAAAAAGACATTAGACATAGATACCTCCTGAAAGTGTGTGCTGCATGAAAGGTTTAATTAAATCTACAAGTAAAGCTTTAAAAGAACAAGAATCAAATTAATTGCAACAAGGACCATGCATTTATTTCCATGACGGGCCTTTGTGTGTTAGAGAAAAAGCAATCTGTGTAGCCGTATCTGAATTAGTAAACTCAATATCACTTTTCATTAGCATGGTAGGTCATTGCCATGCGTCTTCATTGTGGCACTGTTTACATGTTAATGACCTCACAAATAGAGTCTGTTCCAAATGGTTTGCAGTAGTAGAAAGCTGTAAATCCATGAAGTGGAATAAACTGTCCTCTGCTTTCTGCATCATTGCTTCTTGCAACTTCCCCTCTAGACTGAGCTTCATAATTAGTCAGAAGTATAATTATGGCAAATTCAGTAAATGCAAATAGGGCAAAAGGATTTATATCTGATTATGGTTGTTATAGCATACCTGAAATAAATTAATTTCTAAACATTGTTATTAGTTGACTTTTCAATGACATAAAGTCTAGAAGTAGAAAGTATCGTTCACCAAAAATGTTCATAGCTTAAGTTAGTGAGTGTGAGTCCGTGATTCAGATTTACAAGGTGCTGATGTACCTGTGAAAAAAACACATAACAATTCAGTAGAACTTATTGCTTTAGTTGTTTGGTATATGATTGCTTTGTATTAGATGAGATTTTTAAGGTTATAAACATATTTTTCCCCCACCGTATAATGTAATGAAATCAGAATGCTCCCTAAAATCATATCCTTAAAGAAAATATTTACATCTGATAATTTGACTAGACAGTGGAAAGCATCACTGCCTTAAAATCTTGGAATGATAAAACTGACATCAAATGAGTAAAACAAATGCAGCATACCCACTTAAATTTGATTGCCTAAAATATCTAAACCAAGGACCATTCTGATATCCTGCTGTGTGAATTCATTTAAGTGCTGATTGCCCTCACTTCCCATTGACTTCAGCACCTTGCAGAATCTGGTCCTGTATTTGGATGTCTCGGCCCTGCCATAACAAAAAACCTATTTTTCTCTGGTCATATGCAGCATGTATTTGATATTGCAAGACGTATACTCTGTGGTTCTGCTTGCAAGAACCTTGGGAGTTGCTTTGCAGACAGAGACTAATGGTTTCTACTTTAGTTGCTCACCTAATATGCAAAGTGAGTTTAATTATATGCTGTCCAACCCTCTCTGCTACATATTTTTCCACTTGCTGGTTGTGGGTGAAATACATGCTTTCTACGTGCAGAGGTTACTAGTAAGGGTACAGTGCCCCGGGAAGCATTTATAGCTAATCTTGCCCTCAGCATGCATAATGTAGCTAAGAACTAATTAAAGGTTAAAGAATAGGGATCCATCTTTTCTCTGCCTGATGAATAGAGGAATGTGTTCTGCATGGGATCATATGCTATTTTCCACTGGACAGAATTGCTAGAATGCTGCAGAACCTAACTACATGAGACTAAAATTCAGGAGACTCCAGATTTTCACACAGCACAACAAAAGACTAATAAATCACTGTCTTGTGTTGTGTAATGTATTAGCTGTTTTACTGTGTTTCATATAAATATGTAATGCTGCAAGGCATACATGGATAGAATGTAGATTTGATTTCATAGGGACTTTTTTTTTTTGTCCTGCATACTGACTTCTGAAAATTATCTGTGGCTCAGTTGTACATTTTTCTATTAAAAACAAAGAGAGATGTAGTTCTGGCAAGGCAATTAAGTCACCATGAACATTATTTCCCTCTCTCAATAATAGCTGATTAAAGATGGTTTTGATTACTTCTAAATATTGCTGTGACTGCTGCCATGCAATATAAGAGAAATTAAGTGGTAAGTGATGGAGCTGTGGTGGCAGATAAAAAACTTGGCTCTTCAGTGGAAGTCTGTCTTTATAGGGCTACAATTTCCCCAGAATTTCCAGAGATTTTGTAATTTTAATGCTTCTGCAAAACCTTTCACACCAGAATGGACTATAACTTTGCAGTTCTTTGAAGTCATCCTTTCAGAAGGATGGTGTTCACTTCTTTCCTGTAGGCTTCTTCCTAGCATAAAAATTGCATAGTAGCAATTGCTTTTTAAATAAGCTTCCAAATAGGTTCTGGAAAGAGCATGGGAATCAAGAGGTCTGTTTTCTGTCACCAACTTGCTGACAGAAGTTCTTAAACCTTTGGGTGCCATATTCTTCGCGTTAATTAAATTTTGATTGTTATTAACTGCTGCAAAGCAGTAGTATCAAGACTACTGGAGGTATGATAATCAGAGAGGCAGAGTAGTTCATGCTTCCTTTATCATCACTTGGATTTGAGAAAATTCAGTCTTTGTGTTTCTAAATAGAAAGCCAGCACTGTGTGAAAATATATGTTGGAATATTAGTACCTGAAAATCAGTGATGGAGACATCACCAGGTAAGACAGGATTAGCCATATGTACTTGCTGAAACACATGTTCTTTTATAAATAGCCCTTGCAAAAGCACCAGGGGAGGTGTAAAGCGTTTTCTCTGACACTAGCTGCTTTGACACTTCAGTGGCTGCAGAGCTGCCTCCTTTCCCACAGTAGGAGTAATCAGCATCCAAGCTTTACTGCTTGAACTCTTGTGCTTGTGGGTTACTTTTTTGACACACAAAACATCATTATTTAAAGCCCAGATGCTGCAGTGGTAGGTTCCTTGGAAGAAGGTATGAAAACAGTAAAACAGAATAGTACAATAATTTAGCATCTCATGATTTTCAGAAATGCATAAATAAAATAACTGAGTGCACTATACCATTTAGAGGCTAATCATTTGCCATCTGATAGAAGTCAATAGCTGTAGGGTGAAAATAAGATGGAAAAGGTCATATGATTAAATTAGCTGCATTCAGACGGGCATTATTTAAAAGGGTTTTTGCTATGATTAAAGAAGATCAACAGTAAGTCAAGCAAAGAAGATCAAGTTAGTGTCCCTCAGTAAGGGAAATTAACCTCAATGATAAATAAAAGGTTACTGTCCACTATGAGCATTCTCAAGTTATGCTACTTCTGCTTACTCACATCTTTCACTTTCAGTTGTGGACTCTGCATATAACTGCCATTCTGATTATTTACAGAGGAATGCACAGGATCCAAATATTAAAACTTATTTTCCCTTTTAACTCACACTGCTTTTTAGTAACACAAGAAATGCCTGCTACAGTTCTAGTGCTCATCCTGTTAATATCCTATCGAATTTGTCACTGCTTTCCTGTTTTGTTGTAAACAGATTAATCTGAACAGTGTTGTTTTCCATGTCACTTAGTCTCTTGTAGGTGTTTCCAATCACTACATTATTGCCTGGTGGGTTAAAAATATTGACAACAGGTTAACATTTTGGCCACATGATTCTCCCTTTTTAATCTTGGGTTTATTTTCCTTTTGTGGTCATTCTTCAGAGCTTAGTTTTTCCTATTGTGTCCTGCCACAGTCAGATTCTAATGAAAAGTTAGGCCAAATTTATATTGGAGATTTTCATAATGTATCTCTTTCATTTAACTAATCATGGATAATCTAGACTTTTATGGTTAGGTTGGTTCTCTTTCATGAAGTCTTTTAATATGGGTGAGGAAGTACAGTGATCCAAAAAGTTGCAAAACCCTATAAAAAGTCACTTGATGTTATTTTGATATGTTTGAATTTGTTGCAAATGAAAAACTGCTGTGTCTTTCTTTATCTGAGAGCCAAGAAATGCATATATATATATTGAAGAAACTAACCAGGGATGAAAACTGGAATGGTCACTGTCCTGGTTCATGATTGTGTTTAGTCACCAGAAGTTCAAAGTTAAATTGTCCTGTCTTGATCTTCCCCATAGCTCAATAGCCTATGCAGCACTTGTGATCTAGGATTTTCCTGTTAGGATCTTCACCATACATATTAATACAGATCCTATCTGTTTGTAACAAAAGGGATCTCCATGCATATTAGCCATTTGTTGTCATTTTACTAGCTTCTGCATGCTTGGTTTCTAGTTGTTATTGAGAAATACCCGCTTTGCAGATGTTACAGTGGGCTGTGGCAGAATGGCTTTGACTTTCTAA
>NW_010314175.1:92661-99357 GCF_000700745.2 Antrostomus carolinensis
GTCTGATGCTTGCCAGGCAGTAAACAAACCAAAAGAGCTATTTTTAAAATACTTACAGGCCAGACAGACTAGGTTGCATATTTAAGAGAGTGGTATATTTACAAGGAAACAATAAATAGTTAAATGATTACTCAGAGTTTATACATCTTGGAGTGGCGTCATCCACTCAACATTGAGTAATCCTTGATAAGTTGGACTGAAGTACTAGATAAGCCTATGTCACATGCTAGTTCTTCAGTATCAACTAACAAAATGTTAATGCCATGGTTCCTCCTACTCTCTGCAAGCTGTTGTTTTATTGCATTATGGTTTTCAATGATAATATCACCTTTAAAAAAAATATTTTTCTTTCTTTGCCTGTCCAAGGTAAATAAGAAGGAGAATACTAGTATGTCATGTGCATGCAAGTCATTGCTCAGGAATTAAATGTTAAAGAGAGATTGAATAGACCAGCAAATGTCCTAGAAGTTCAGATATGGTTAGTTTGCCCTTGCTGCTAGTGAAAGTGATTTGACAGATATACTTTGTAGTTTTTTCCTTCTGGAGCATGTGATCATGCTTTGATAGCAACCCTTAATCTATTATTAATACGGTTGTATGTAGATCAAAACTAAAGATCCTTAGTCACGTCAGAAAGTAATGCTAGTCTATTTTTATATCATTTGAGGATGTATCTGAAGTGAAGGAATGAAGTGCCAGAGTACGAATGTCAGGTAGTTCATACCTCTCTTCCTCTATGCAGGCTGTAATCTGAAGCTCTGTAAGTGTGCGTGTACAGATGCTCTGCACAACAAACCTCCTCAATTTTTTGTCCCAAGAACTAGTAAAAAAGTGTCTCCTTTGAGTCTTTTCCATTTGTTGATTTTGAGCTATGGCTTTTTATCAAGCTTTGAGGAAAAAATTTGAGAATTTTTTGGAATGAAGTCTTACTGACATCTAGTTGTCAACATTTTGATGATAACCCATGTACACCAGTTTTCAAAATTAAAGGAATTAATTTAGTCCCATGAACTTCTCTAATAACATCATTATTGCAGGTTATTGCAGAAGTAATTCAGTGTGGGTTATGTTCATTCTCCCATTATGAAGTGGTCTCTTTGTGGGTTTAAGACAATGTGACAAGCAATAAAATTTTATTGCAGAAGAGCACATGGCCTGCTATGACCTCTTCTTCGAACAAGCTTTCCTCTTTCTTTTGTTCATACTCCTTTTAAATCAGGCAATGTCTGCATGGATGGTCTTTTAAAAGCAAACCATTCAGCTCTTCACATTGCTGTCTTGTAACTCAGCATAAATTTTTGAGAAGAAAATTTGGAAGCCTGTGCTGGGGTGCTTTCAGGGGTTTTAATTCTGCTCGTTACAAATCTCAAGACATAAGGCATTGACAGCTTACCAGCTTTACTACAGGAGACAACTGAAGCAGCACATTGACACCAGATAGTAAGACATGAGACAAATGGCTGTGAACTGGTAGTAGCCAATGGGTCATGTCATCCTGTTGACATCCTGATACCTTTCTGGAAGGCTGGTGTGTCGTCAGCCAGAGTCCCCCCTAAAATAACTCCTTTGCAAGACAGGTGGACACACACTATCATACGTGCTAGTTTCTTGAGTGTGTTGATTAACTTGCATCTGCAAGGAAACCAACCCACCCGGGCTTTAGGATGATCATTCACAGTTTCACCTGAGAGTCAGGATGAAGTCAGGGCGTGCACTTGACAGCTGGGGCTAATGAGCACTCCTTGGTTCCTGAGTTTAGCCATGAGCTGGGAGACAACTGTATGCTTTATCAAGGAACAAATGTGCCCTGAAAGGGAACATCCTGGGAGGCAAACCACAGAAGGAAAATATCTGTGAGACTGAGGCAGTACTTTCAGTAGAAGGAAAAGCTTTGAAAATCCTCAGCTGACAGTGCGTCAGATGCTGAGAAATTTCCCTCTCCGCACAACACCCACAAGTATCCATTTGACTAGAAGCTGGTACCACATGGGCTGTAATTTTTGGTGATACATCAGCAAAGGTATATTGTGGGAGGAAAAGTAACTGAGATTCTTCTCCTCTTTGACCCAAAACCCACACACCTTTTCACAACATTTTGCCAGGCAGTCATTCTTCTAGTATTGCTGAAATGGAGATGAGTACAGTGGGAACTTGAGACCTGTCACCTGTTGTGGCTTCCTGTGATACCGTAAGTTACTCTTTTTTCTGTATGACATAAAAAGTTTTGGAGAAACAGGTGGCAGAGGTCCGCAGAAGCCTCAGCATGGCCCAAATTTGAAGTTGCAGCTCTCAGTGTTTTAGTCGGTAACATAATGCAACAGGACACTCTGTTATTACATTCTGCGAATTGAAGGGAACGAGACAGTGTTATGTTTCCTTCACCATCTAGTCAGCTGCTCTACAAGACAGTGTCATATATTTTATTACTAATACTGGAAAATTTCCTACAGTAGCTAATTTACCAGTGAAATATAGACATTTAAATATGTCAGCTGTAGTTTTTTCTTCCTATGTGCATCTTGAAGTTTATATACAGTTGGCATTTTTATGCTTATATCTAATAGCTATTAAAATTTTCTTATGCCTTATTTCTTTTGAATGTATCTTTACCAAGCCTGTCAGCTTTTTCATCTCTGAAGCTAAAAATAAATGTTTATACAAAAATCAGAAGAGATTGAAATTATGGGTTGATTCACAAATATAAAAAAGAAATTATACAGCTTTCATTAATTATTCCATGGATACTTTTGTTTGTGGGAGTGGTGCACATTGCATTTAGTCATAGGAAATATCACTTTTTATATTACACTGAAAGAGGGATTGCATATCCACAGCTGGAATTTTTGCTATCTTTTATTGTAGCAGCAGCAGCTGCCATTTTTCTATTCCATAGCATTAAACCAACCCATAATTTTGCAGCAAATTCTGCCAGAAATGTGTATGTGAATACTGATACTCTGTACTGAAGCAGGCCTAGAAATCTTTTTGTATTTCTGGGCAGCATGTAGAATGCTAAAGGAAATGGCATTTTCATGTTGACGTGGAACAATAAGGGCACAAAATCATATTCTTGTGACATTTTAAGGTGGCAAATGGCTTAATGAGGTGTGAGAATAGTTCCCAAATAAATAACAGCACAACCATAAGGAAAGCTAAGAGCACTGTATTTCAGTCCTTTCAGTGATCCTGCAGTTGAAGATGTTAATTTTCAGAAAATGCATTTTTCTTATCATTATTTAGTTACACATGATAATAAGGTTAAAAGTGTGATAGATGAATCGGCTTCCAGAAGTTAAGTTGATGTGGCAGTATAAAAGGCTGAATTTCTGGAACAAATGCCATTGAGGATTTTTAAAAGAATGATGTTTCACAAAGAACGTCAGAGGTGAAGCCAGGAGCAGTGTTCTATACCTCGGTCTACTATTCACATAAAAAAATGTTAGAGCCAAATGTGTCCTTCAGCCTTCAGCTGTTCATTTTTAATGTACATGTGGCTTGCACATGCTACAGTTCTTGTATTCAATGTTCAATCTTCCTCCAAATAAAAGAGCATTGACAGAGAATTCTTGACTATCAATACTGTACCTCACTATTGTTTATGAAAGTTCTTCCTTTTTGCTCTGTTCAAATAGGTGCAGCACTATTTCAGGCATCTAATGGTTACTCTCACATATGCAATTATGCCAAACAGATCTTAGATAAACAAATCAGAACTGCAAATGAACCTCACATTCAGCCAGCTCTTCAGTAGGTTACTTTTAGCAAAGAAACAGGCCATCTTTCTGAAGAGGTATGTTAAATTGCAGAAAAGCTGAATCCAGCTAGAACAAGTTATTAAGAAAAACAGCCTACTGTGGCAATTTTGTAGTACTAGTTTGTTTTGACACCAACTATTTTTCTCTCAATAACTGTCAGTGAATTCATGTTCACCTGATATTTACTCTCATTATACAGTTGGCAGTTAAAAGGCTATTTCTAAAGTCAGGTAGCTGTATCTCTTCTTCCGGCTATACTTAGTCTTCATTCCTTATCCTTTTTGTTTGCTAAACACCTCACTTTACTTTGCAGACATTCACAATACTTGGTGATGTGGTAAGGCTGCAGTGTGTTTTCACAAGGATTATTTTTTCTGTTGCTTGGAAAACAGTTAGTTGTTTGAAGAACAGTTGCATAAATGGTATTTTCACATCAAATATGTTTGTATTTTTATGTCACCCAAGTGGAAACTGAATTTTTAACACAGTATTTTATTATAGGGTTGAATGCCAGCAGATGTATAACAAAAAGAAGATAACTCCAAAACAAATAATTTTACAATGTTTCAGGAACTTATGTAATAACCACAAGCAACACCTGTTATTTGCTAATAGCAACGCTATTAGCAAGTAACAAAGCAAAAAGTAGGAAGCTTTTCATCTGTTCTATTATGAGCCACGAGGGCATAATATGGTGGAAAAAATATACACAAACTGCTTTATGAGCAGGTACTCCCCGACTTGTCTAAAGTAGCAATGGTTATTTATTAGACCTTGTTTATTTGCTCTGACTGTAGCAGAAGGGTTGTTTCCTGCCTACTCAGTCTGAAAATAGCATAGGCAAGAAGAAGGACTGCTGCAACTGATACCTACACGGCTCTTCCATCTGGTGAGAGTCAATGTGGAACTCTAGTCCGTGGGAGAACCTTTAGGTACTTTATTTAAAATGTTTATTTTGTGGAAATAGGGCTCTTCCTACACTGTTGTGTTAATGGCATGTACTTTCAGTGACACAATGCAGAATGGCATCATAATAAAATTGCTCTATCATCTCATTCAAAATATGTGAGCAACAAAGAATTGCAGGCTGGTCATGCTGTTACTTCTTTTCAAGTCCACATTTTGTTTTGACATTGATGCTAAAATTTATTTTTTTTCTGCCCAATCTGTGTCTTTGTATTGCATGTATTTGAGTGCATTATCAACCCTGGTAGAGGAAGATCCCATTTTTTAAGAAAAAAAAATTCCTTAGTAGAATTCTTAGTTGTTTTTGACTACACTAAAAATATTTGGCTTGACTACAGTCAGAACAAGAGAGTTTCTTAGTAGGGTATTTGCAGTTCATAGAAAGGCAAGTGGAATTTTTTCTGAGTATTTTTCTCCCCCAGGATTGAGGTACCAGCTTATGTACAAATTCCTACCATATATCCAGACCTCTAGAGAGGAGCAGTGAAGTGGCTGATAAGCCTTTTTATAATTCTTCATTTACTTGTAGCCACTTCTTTGATGAGTTTGGGCTATTCCAGACATCGGCAGTATCAGCAGGTAAGCAGACATAGACATACAGAATAATTTAGGTTGGAAAGGACCTTGTGAGGGCATCTGGTCTGGTGACACCCATCATATCATCATATTGAAGTCACTAAGTCTTTTCTAGCAAAGTGTCCTGTATGCTCAGAAATGGCTTTAATAGAGCAATCACAGGCATTTAGAATCTGGCACAGTAAATCATGATGACAAAAAGTAGGAGCAGCTGTGATATGCATTTTGTAAGCAGAACAGTCTTAAGATATTTAGAAATAAAGAAAGCAGGAAATAACCTCACCAACTTTTTGTTATTCTGAATTACCTTCCAAATATTTGAACTGCTTTTCAGATATCTGAATTTTTTGAAGCTTATCCCTCATAAACATTTCCTTCAACCTTTAGTTTTTCTGTTTAGTTTATTAGATGGTGAGCTGTATTATTGGTTTCATTAAATGAAATGTGACAACAATCAGTAGTGTTGCAATTATGCAGCCCCCTATATGTGTTCAAGGAAGCTCTTGTGAAAGTGTGCTCAAAAGAACATATTTACATCCCCACACTTCTGGGCTGGCTGTATCCTAAGTCAATGCTTTCCTCCACAATAAACCATACTGGCAATATGGAATCTGTTTTGAAGGAGCATGCACTATGGGGCCCCAGACCCAGATCATTCCATGTTTCCTCTGCATGAAAACCAGGTCATGAAGAGTGAAAAGAATTCATTTCAAGGTATGCACAAGGATCCAGGACCTGAAAACTGTTTCCAAGTCTCCCATTTTGTCTGTAGTTGGTATCAGCTCTAGATGGAAGTGCCTGATAGATATTGTATGGGCATCTAGTGTTAAACTAGAGTAAGGACAAGGTAAAACTTTCCAGCTCTACATTGTGTTGGACCTTCTAAATCTGGTGAATTTATCTCATGGCTAGTCAAGCTGCCTAAATGTCTCTGGAAATGCTGAGCATGATTGTTCCCAATGCAGTAAATTGACTTGCATCGCAGTTAGTATGTGCGTGCAAAGCAAACAGTGTGTTTGGCATGTTCATTGTCAGACCTACTGAATATTGTTGAGTAGATCGTGGGGCCTTTTGTAGCTGTGAGCCTGCAAACTGGTCAAGTGAGTCTATGCTCAAAGCCAGGCTGAATGCTCACTTTTCAGTGACCCACTCCCAAAGCAGATATGTTGTACTGTCCTGGTTTTTAGCTGAAATAAAGCTGGGTTACTTTTCCAGTAGCTAGAATTGTGCTGTGTTTTGCTTCCAGCCTGGGACTCACTGTGAGAGAGACATTGATAATGTACCAATGTTTACATTTTTGTCACTGAAAGTGAAGGACTTTGTGTTCTGTTAGTCCACAAGCACAAGATTTAAGGGGGGAGAAGAATATTTAAATTAATAAACTTAATTGACAGTTAGA
>NW_010314175.1:99393-104351 GCF_000700745.2 Antrostomus carolinensis
TATCAGTGAGGGTCTCTTCCTCTTTTAGCTCTCTCTGGCTTTCTCTCGGGCTCTCGTTCTTCTGGGATTGCGGTTTCGGTTCGGGATTGTCGCTCCTCCGGGATTGTTATCTGGGATCAGGCCGGGCTCGGTCAGGAGGGGGGTGAGCTATAACATTGGGTGTCATTCACTTGCATATTTCACTTCATACGCAGTGAAACTATCACATGTACACAGACACTGTCTCTTTGAATCAGAAAATACTGAAAATAATTTTACCAGAATTAATGGAGCAAGAAAGATCTATTGTATCTATGAATTGAGAACATTCTATCAAGATTATATCAAACATAATCTAAGACCCTAGACTCATAAATTTTGTTCTCCTTTGATTTGATATTGTTACCCATCTTCTCAATATTTCAGTTACACCTACGGTAAAGTCAGAAAGTAATATTATGTAGTACCGATCCCATAGGCAACATTAGAAATCACATGATTCAATCTCAGCAGGCAAGGTGTTTTTATTGTTTGTTTGTTTTAAAGCATAATGACCATTTAAGTAGTACATGTATATATTGGCATGCTTTCCTTCAGTGTTGAACTACATACCACCAACGCAGAGAAATAAATTCAAGGTGTTCCACTCTTGCCTTCTGACTTGCTGCATGTTAAAATAGCAGCAGGTGTACATGATAACTGTTGAATTCTATATATCTTGAGAGGTGATTGTATAGAAAATGTCTTTATATATACATTCCCTTTTTTAAACTTTGTAATGATAGACTTAATCTGAAACTGGAGAGAGAATTTTGAAGCAGCCATTTGTGGCAGCTGATAATAATATGACCACATTATTTCTTGTTGAACCTCAGGGTGTTACTGGCCATTGCTCTGAAACCTTTGTTTTTATTTGTAAAAGAAAATTACGCTCAAAGGTTCTCCAGGGCATATTTTACTCTGCATTGGATGTTGATATGCTCATAAATGTGTAATCTACATTGTGATCTAGTAGAATGTTAATGCCAAGTTCATAAGATTAATCGGGCCACATGCTGTTTTGCGATTCTGCTAATACAGTTTTGAGTAGCATCAGCATTTTCATGCTTTTAATTTGCAAATGACCCTTGCATGGCAATGCATTATGTAAGCAGACATCTCACAAGATGTTTTCAGGGTTCCTCATCCAGATTGTGATGCAGATTTCCTGCATCTTGATCTGTCTCTGCAGTTTGCCCCCAGTTGCCATAAACTTATTAAATACACCGTGCACTGATCTTTAAAAATTGCAGTATTTAAAATAAAATACATAAGTAACTTTAAAAATATATCTTCTATTAAAGGATATTTTTTTTACCATCTCTTTAATTACACGGGGCCCATTTTCCATTTCCTCTCTGAGCTCCCAGAGCTTGATATTTTGTTGAACGCTAAATTGCAGAATCCAGATAAAATAGCTGCTTGCTACTGCAGTTGGCGTAAAGGGATGAAAAAAAAAAAAAAAATTTAAAAGATAAGATACCTTGTGTACGTAGTAACTGTTTAAAATATGGACCATGTAACTTTATTGGGAAAAAAAGGCTGCATAGGAAAAATTTCATTTTATTTGGGTTTTTTTATTTTTTGAAATATCAAAATCCAATTCAACATGGTAAATTTCCCCCAAAGTACTTTAAGACAGGCTTGAGGTTAAAAATTAATCTACTTTAAACGTAGGAGAACCTCATTAGAATGTCACCATAAAACACAAAATGAAAATGCAAAGGCCAAAGTCACTAGTACACTCCAACTGCTTAAGGATGTTTTGGAGATTCAAGTCAGCCATTAACTGGACTTAACTACCCAGTTAAGTCAATTTTATATCTATTTTCCACTGCTAAACCAGGAAAATACAGCCAGAATGTATTGATCCAACCATTCTAAGTGAGGTAACTTAGAAGTAAAGCCTTTACAAGCAGGCTGTGATTCTCTTTGTCTGCGGCAAAGGCAATGGAAATGCAAGTCTGTCCTGTTTCTAATATGCTCTCAGTCTACTCCTGAAGAGTAAGAAGAGAACGTTCTTCCTCCTTGATTCCTGGAAAAAAGTAGCCAGCTTAGTCACGAAAGGCCTAAATCACATTCTTGTATACATCCCAAATCCACTTTAGCCCCTTTTTTTCAATACAGGCACAACACTCTGCAAGTAGAACCAAACACCAAAGATTCAGCTTTAGTAAGCACATTTTTGAGCTTCACTCTGTTCCTTCACAGCTGGATTGAGTTTTAGGTTGCTGTTTTACAGTATTACTAAATCACCAAACTCCCTTCACTCACTATCTATCTCAGGCAGCAGCATTGCAAGAGAGCTGAGAGTGGATAACTCTCACTAAAAGTCAGGGATGGTTGTAAATCTGCAATTCTTAGCCTTATGCACTTAATGAGGGGGAAATATTTTTTTTTTTTAAATAATAATATACTGGATCATATTCTAATATGATATAATATGATGTATTCTAAGAATAGAAACTCTTATCCTGACCTTTCAGGCAAGCCATTTATGAGATGCAGGGGTACATAACATGTCCGGTGATTTACCACATTAAAGTAACTCCTTACACAGCAAGCTCAACTGAATTCAAACCTTACATGTGATCAGCATTTCTCAACTCATACCTCGTTTATGTCTGCTACTGTCTTTAACGCTTCATGTCTATCTACAGATCAACCATTTTTTTGCTGAAATCTGTCACAGAGGGTTGTACTCACTAAGTTCTTAGTACAAGTCTTCTGTTTGGAATAAATCAGACAAGGCAAGTCTTGTCTTGGAATAAATCAGACAAGGGTAGAGCTATAGGTGGCATCTGCCCTGGCTTCATAAAGATGCTCCACTTAATCAAGATGAGCAGCTCTGTTTAACCCAAACACTCTTCACTTAGTTTCCAGTTTTACTTGAATTCAGCTGTAAAATTTGTTGACAGTGAGTGAAATCTAAGTCAGAAGCTAAAGGTTTAGCATGTTATCTGTATTCTACCTTCTTTGTACTTCTATTGACTGTCTTTTTAATAGTTATGTGGTAGCAAGGTTTGGCCCATCTTGAGTGGTTTTTTCCTGACTGAACTATCAAAAAAATAACTTGTAAGAGTGTAAAAACTTAATTAAAATACACCAGATTTCAATGGTTACTTAATAACCAAATTCTGTTCCTGATTCCAGTTCCAACAAATACACATAAAATTTATCCAACCAGAAAAAAATTAGTATACAGAAAATTGCACCTTCCATCTCGATATGGTTATCTTACTTCTCCAAGTTACATTAATCAGTACAAAACCATGTGCACAATGTCATGTATGAAAGTTTTGCCCCTGCTATTTTGATTATCACGGCACATGAATTTCTGAGAGTGTAGGATGCTCAGACTAGAGGGGTCATCAAATCTAATAACTTTCTCAGTAATAATGCCATAAAATTACTTTCATAAATTTATACTTACTTTAAAGCTTTCTCTGTTTTGAAGGTTAGTCCATATTTGACTATGTTCAGCATGTCTAGTTTATAGAAAATTTTTCTTGTGCCAGCATTGGCCTCTAATTTATATGTTTCTTTTAATCTCCAAGCTATTAGTTGTCACAGGCAGAGATATAGTTCTTCCTAGCTATAGGTGGTCTTTGTGTGTCCATCCACCTATCTGTGTCCTATGTGGAACTCACTGTCCTCATAGAAGATTCTCCTCTGTTAAATAAAGCTTCTGTTCTAGATAACTCAGAAGCCCTTCTTTGTATCTGATCCAATTTGAGTGATTTTTTTTTTTTTTTACAGTCTGGAGGAGTCCAGATGAGGTCTTTCCAGTACCTCGTACCCTGGCATTAATATTGCTTTGTCTCTGGAAGTGTCTGTCCTGTTACAGCCTAGAATTGGATTTCCTTATTTAAGACTGCATCATATTGATGGCTTATAATAATGTTGCAATAAATAATACACCCAGGTCTTTTACCTCCTCTGTCATTTCTATTTCATATACTCTCAGCTTTTATGAAAATTTCTTTATATTAGGACTAAAGGTGTAACTTTGTTCCAAACTACAGGACTTAGAATAGAAGAGAAGGATTATTTTAAAATTGCATCCCAAGGCTGTGTTAAAATTTCTCTCTGCCAAAATCTTTATGCGTGTCCTGGAACAAGTCAGGCTTTCTGTGCCTCTCTGGAACAGGAGAATGTATGATATTTTATATCAGAGCACCAGTGGAAATATATTTCCTTTGCTGCTTAGCAGTACTCAGACTGAAGGATGATTGAAACCACAAAATCAACACAATTAGTATCCTTCAAAAATAATTTCCTTTAGCTCTGAGTTAAGGTTATTACCATAAGGTTCAGTTATTTTATAACTCACCAAGCAAATCATCAAAGGTGTGAGTATAATCATATGAGCCATTCAAAATAATATCTGTTCTCTGTTCATGATTTACCCTTTTAAGCTGTTTCTTCCTGGTCTCCATGCTGAAAGGGGTTTATTGAACTAAGACTATGTTTATATCTTACGATCGTGGTTAAAATGAGGATAAATGCCTGTCAGGAAGAATGACTCACATGAATGAAGGTATAGAAATGGAAATTTTTCCTGTAAGGTGGAAGCAAAACTCAAAACTCACAATGGACTCATGCAGGAGGAAGCAAATCATCCACCTTCTCAAATTCCAAAAGAACTGTCAGATGAAATGACAGGTCCACTAGCAAAAATCTTTAACAGAGCTACTGAGTTAGAGTGGTTCTAAATGGCTGGAGAATATTGAATGTAGTGCCAATCTTCAAGAAAAAAACTACACGGGCAACTATTGTCTCAGATAATCTTATTTTTATTCAAGACTTTATAACAATTTATCAATAAAATAATTTGGAAATGTGATTAAATGCAAATAAGATCATGTGAAAGTAGATTTACCAAGGTAGCTCATGCCAAATTAATAGGATATTTTTGTGTAATACTATAAATTATTTTC